>NW_027664305.1:0-160000 GCF_963455305.1 Plecotus auritus | reverse complement strand
AACGCAAAGAAGTGAGTGCGATACTGGTTACTTCTATAATTTAGTGTAAAAAGGCTGTCAATTTAGGAATAAAGTTGAGGAAACACCAGTTCTTCTTCACAGAGCTGATGTAACAGCATAAATGTATTGAAAACACTTAGAAATCACCATGAGAGTGAATCCAGTGTTCAATGTAGTAATAATTTACATTGAAAGTCTTGTATATTTGGCAAAACGCTTTATAAATACTTGGAAATCCAGTAAATGAGCTTCAATCACTGGTCAAAAGTCGTTCAAACACAGTGAATTCAAAGGAAAGAGTAAGGAAATATATGAAGATGCCTGAAACAATAAGAATACAAGTTCATTGAGCTTGAATACACGAAAAACACTGTATATTTTCGGCTAAACTGTGTTTAAAATGTAGAGAAGTGAGTGCGATACTGGTTACTTCTAAATTTAGTGTTAAAGGGCTGTCAATTGAGGAATAAAGTGGATGAAACATCAGTTCTTCTTCACAGAGGTGATGTAACAGTATAAATGTATTGAAAACACTTAGAAATCACCATGATAGTGAAGCCAGTGTTCAATGTAGTAATAATTTACATTGAAAGTCTAGTATATTTGGCAAAACGCTTTATAAATACTTGAAATCCAGTAAATGAGCTTCAATCACTGGTCAAAAGTCGTTCAAACACAGTGAATTCAAAGGAAAGAGTAAGGAAATATATGAAGATGCCTGAAACAATAAGAATACAAGTTCATTGAGCTTGAATCACGAAAAACACTGTATATTTTCTGCTAAACTGTGTTTAAAATGCAGAGAAGTGAGTGCGATACCGGTTACTTCTAAATTTAGTGTAATAGGGCTATCAATTTACGAATAAAGTGGATGAAACATCAGTTCTTCTTCATAGAGGTGATGTAACAGTATAAATGTATTGATAACTCTTAGAAATCACCATGATAGTGAAGCCAGTGTTCAACGTAGTAATAATTTACATTGAAAGTCTAGTATATTTGGCAAAACACTTTATAAATACTTGAAATCCAGTAAATGAGCTTCAATCACTGGTCAAAAGTAGTTCAAACACAGTGAATTCAAAGAAAAGACTAAGGACATATATGGAGATGAGTGAAACAAAGAGATACAAGTTCATTGAGCTTGAATGCATGAACAACACTGTTCATTTTCGGCTAAACTGTGTTTAAAACGCAGAGAAGTGAGTGCGATACCGCTTACTTCTAAATTTAGTGTAATAGGGCTATCAATTTAGGAATAAAGTGGATGAAACATCAGTTCTTCTTCACAGACTGATGTAACAGCATAAATGTATTGAAAACTCTGAGAAATCACCATTGTAGTTAAGCCAGTGTTCAATGTAGTAATAATTTACATTGAAAGTCTAGTATATTTGGCAAAACGCTTTATAAATACTTGGAAATCCAGTAAATGAGCTTCAATCACTGGTCAAAAGTCGTTCAAACACAGTGAATTCAAAGGAAAGAGTAAGGAAATATATGAAGATGCCTGAAACAATAAGAATACAAGTTCATTGAGCTTGAATCACGAAAAACACTGTATATTTTCTGCTAAACTGTGTTTAAAATGTAGAGAAGTGAGTGCGATACTGGTTACTTCTATAATTAAGTGTAAAAAGGCTGTCAATTTAGGAATAAAGTTGAGGAAACACCAGTTCTTCTTCACAGACCTGATGTAACAGCATAAATGTATTGAAAACCCTTAGAAATCACCATGATAGTGAAGCCAGTGTTCAATGTAGTAATAATTTACATTGAAAGTCTAGTATATTTGGCAAAACGCTTTATAAATACTTGAAATCCAGTAAATGAGCTTCAATCACTGGTCAAAAGTAGTTCAAACACAGTGAATTCAAAGACTAAGGACATATATGGAGATGAGTGAAACAATAAGATACAAGTTCATTGAGCTTGAATGCATGAACAACACTGTTCATTTTCGGCTAAACTGTGTTTAAAACGCAGAGAAGTGTGTGCGATACCGCGTACTTCTAAATTTAGTGTAATAGGGCTATCAATTTAGGAATAAAGTGGATGAAACATCAGTTCTTCTTCACAGACTGATGTAACAGCATAAATGTATTGAAAACTCTGAGAAATCACCATTGTAGTTAAGCCAGTGTTCAATGTAGTAATAATTTACATTGAAAGTCTAGTATATTTGGCAAAACGCTTTATAAATACTTGAAATTCAGTAAATGAGGTTCAATCACTGGTCAAAAGTAGATCAAACACTGTGAATTCAAAGGAAAGACTAAAAAAATATATAGAAAGGTGCCTGAAACAAAAGGAATACAAGTTCACTGAGCTTTAATACACGAAAGAATTTATTTTCGGCTAAACTGTGTTTAAAACGCAAAGAAGTGAGTGCGATACTGGTTACTTCTATAATTTAGTGTAAAAAGGCTGTCAATTTAGGAATAAAGTTGAGGAAACACCAGTTCTTCTTCACAGAGCTGATGTAACAGCATAAATGTATTGAAAACCCCTAGAAATCACCATGATAGTGAATCCAGTGTTCAATGTAGTAATAATTTACATTGAAAGTATAGTATATTTGGCAAAACGCTTTATAATTACTTGGAAATCCAGTAAATGAGCTTCAATCACTGGTCAAAAGTCGTTCAAACACAGTGAATTCAAAGGAAAGAGTAAGGAAATATATGAAGATGCCTGAAACAATAAGAATACAAGTTCATTGAGCTTGAATACACGAAAAACACTGTATATTTTCGGCTAAACTGTGTTTAAAATGTAGAGAAGTGAGTGCGATACTGGTTACTTCTATAATTAAGTGTAAAAAGGCTGTCACTTTAGGAATAAAGTTGAGGAAACACCAGTTCTTCTTCACAGAGCTAATGTAACAGCATAAATGTATTGAAAACCCTTAGAAATCACCATGATAGTGAAGCCAGTGTTCAATGTAGTAATAATTTACATTGAAAGTCTAGTATATTTGGCAAAACGCTTTATAAATACTTGAAATCCAGTAAATGAGCTTCAATCACTGGTCAAAAGTAGTTCAAACACAGTGAATTCAAAGAAAAGACTAAGGACATATATGGAGATGAGTGAAACAATAAGATACAAGTTCATTGAGCTTGAATGCATGAACAACACTGTTCATTTTCGGCTAAACTGTGTTTAAAACGCAGAGAAGTGAGTGCGATACCGGTTACTTCTAAATTTAGTGTTAAAGGGCTGTCAATTGAGGAATAAAGTGGATGAAACATCAGTTCTTCTTCACAGAGGTGATGTAACAGTATAAATGTATTGAAAACCCTTAGAAATCACCATGATAGTGAAGCCAGTGTTCAATGTAGTAATAATTTACATTGAAAGTCTAGTATATTTGGCAAAACGCTTTATAAATACTTGAAATCCAGTAAATGAGCTTCAATCACTGGTCAAAAGTAGTTCAAACACAGTGAATTCAAAGAAAAGACTAAGGACATATATGGAGATGAGTGAAACAATAAGATACAAGTTCATTGAGCTTGAATGCATAAACAACACTGTTCATTTTTGGCTAAACTGTGTTTAAAACGCAGAGAAGTGAGTGCGATACCGGTTACTTCTAAATTTAGTGTAATAGGGCTATCAATTTAAGAATCAAGTGGATGAAACATCAGTTCTTCTTCACAGAGCTCATGTAACAGCATAAATGTATTGAAAACCCTTAGAAATCACCATGATAGTGAATCCAGTGTTCAATGTAGTAATAATTTACATTGAAAGTCTAGTATATTTGGCAAAACGCTTTATAAATACTTGGAAATCCAGTAAATGAGCTTCAATCACTGGTCAAAAGTCGTTCAAACACAGTGAATTCAAAGGAAAGAGTAAGGAAATACATGAAGATGCCTGAAACAATAAGAATACAAGTTCATTGAGCTTGAATACACGAAAAACAATATATATTTTCAGCTCAACTGTGTTTAAAATGTGGAGAAGTGAGTGCGATACTGGTTACTTCTATGATTAAGTGTAAAAAGGCTGTCAATTTAGGAATAAAGTTGAGGAAACACCAGTTCTTCTTCACAGAGCTGATGTAACAGCATAAATGTATTGAAAACCCTTAGAAATCACCATGATAGTGAAGCCAGTGTTCAATGTAGTAATAATTTACATTGAAAGTCTAGCATATTTGGCAAAACGCTTTATAAATACTTGGAAATCCAGTAAATGAGCTTCAATCACTGGTCAAAAGTAGTTCAAACACAGTGAATTCAAAGAAAAGACTAAGGACATATATGGAGATGAGTGAAACAATAAGATACAAGTTCATTGAGCTTGAATGCATGAACAACACTTTTCATTTTCGGCTAAACTGTGTTTAAAACGCAGAGAAGTGAGTGCGATACCGGTTACTTCTAAATTTAATGTTAAAGGGCTGTCAATTGAGGAATAAAGTGGATGAAACATCAGTTCTTCTTCACAGAGGTGATGTAACAGTATAAATGTATTGAAAACTCTTAGAAATCACCATGATAGTGAAGCCAGTGTTCAATGTAGTAATAATTTACATTGAAAGTCTAGTATATTTGGCAAAACGCTTTATAAATACTTGAAATCCAGTAAATGAGCTTCAATCACCGGTCAAAAGTAGTTCAAACACAGTGAATTCAAAGAAAAGACTAAGGACATATATGGAGATGAGTGAAACAATAAGATACAAGTTCATTGAGCTTGAATGCATGAACAACACTGTTCATTTTCGGCTAAACTGTGTTTAAAACGCAGAGAAGTGAGTGCGATACCGGTTACTTCTAAATTTAGTGTAATAGGGCTATCAATTTAAGAATAAAGTGGATGAAACATGAGTTCTTCTTCACAGACTGATGTAACAGCATAAATGTATTGAAAACTCTGAGAAATCACCATTGTAGTTAAGCCATTGTTCAATGTAGTAATAATTTACATTGAAAGTCTAGTATATTTGGCAAAACGCTTTATAAATACTTGAAATCGAGTAAATGAGCTTCAGTCACTGGTCAAAAGTAGTTCAAACACAGTGAATTCAAAGGAAAGACTAAAAAAATATATAGAAAGGTGCCTGAAACAAAAGGAATACAAGTTCACTGAGCTTTAATACACGAAAGAATTTATTTTCGGCTAAACTGTGTTTAAAACGCAAAGAAGTGAGTGCGATACTGGTTACTTCTATAATTTAGTGTAAAAAGGCTGTCAATTTAGGAATAAAGTTGAGGAAACACCAGTTCTTCTTCACAGCGCTGATGTAACAGCATAAATGTATTGAAAACCCTTAGAAATCACCATGATAGTGAAGCCAGTGTTCAATGTAGTAATAATTTACATTGAAAGTCTAGTATATTTGGCAAAACGCTTTATAAATACTTGAAATCCAGTAAATGAGCTTCAATCACTGGTCAAAAGTAGTTCAAACACAGTGAATTCAAAGAAAAGACTAAGGACATATATGGAGATGAGTGAAACAATAATATACAAGTCCATTGAGCTTGAATGCATGAACAACACTGTTCATTTTCGGCTAAACTGTGTTTAAAACGCAGAGAAGTGAGGGCGATACCGGTTACTTCTAAATTTAGTGTTAAAGGGCTGTCAATTGAGGAATAAAGTGGATGAAACATCAGTTCTTCTTCATAGAGGTGATGTAACAGTATAAATGTATTGAAAACCCTTAGAAATCACCATGATAGTGAAGCCAGTGTTCAATGCAGTAATAATTTACATTGAAAGTCTAGTATATTTGGCAAAACGCTTTATAAATACTTGAAATCCAGTAAATGAGCTTCAATCACTGGTCAAAAGTAGTTCAAACACAGTGAATTCAAAGACTAAGGACATATATGGAGATGAGTGAAACAATAAGATACAAGTTCATTGAGCTTGAATGCATGAACAACACTGTTCATTTTCGGCTAAACTGTGTTTAAAACGCAGAGAAGTGAGTGCGATACCGCTTACTTCTAAATTTAGTGTAATAGGGCTATCAATTTAAGAATAAAGTGAATGAAACATCAGTTCTTCATCACAGAATGATGTAACAGCATAAATGTATTGAAAACTCTGAGAAATCACCATTGTAGTTAAGCCATTGTTCAATGTAGTAATAATTTACATTGAAAGTCTAGTATATTTGGCAAAACGCTTTATAAATACTTGAAATCCAGTAAATGAGCTTCAATCACTGGTCAAAAGTAGTTCAAACACAGTGAATTCAAAGAAAAGACTAAGGACATATATGGAGATGAGTGAAACAATAAGAATACAAGTTCATTGAGCTTGAATACACGGAAAACACTGTATATTTTCGCCTAAACTGTGTTTAAAATGTAGAGAAGTGAGTGCGATACTGGTTACTTCTATAATTAAGTGTAAAAAGGCTGTCAATTTAGGAATAAAGTTGAGGAAATACCAGTTCTTCTTCACAGAGCTAATGTAACAGCATAAATGTATTGAAAACCCTTAGAAATCACCATGATAGTGAAGCCAGTGTTCAATGTAGTAATAATTTACATAGAAAGTCTAGTATATTTGGCAAAACGCTTTATAAATACTTGAAATCCAGTAAATGAGCTTCAATCACTGGTCAAAAGTAGTTCAAACACAGTGAATTCAAAGAAAAGACTAAGGACATATATGGAGATGAGTGAAACAATAATATACAAGTCCATTGAGCTTGAATGCATGAACAACACTGTTCATTTTCGGCTAAACTGTGTTTAAAACGCAGAGAAGTGAGGGCGATACCGGTTACTTCTAAATTTAGTGTTAAAGGGCTGTCAATTGAGGAATAAAGTGGATGAAACATCAGTTCTTCTTCATAGAGGTGATGTAACAGTATAAATGTATTGAAAACCCTTAGAAATCACCATGATAGTGAAGCCAGTGTTCAATGCAGTAATAATTTACATTGAAAGTCTAGTATATTTGGCAAAACGCTTTATAAATACTTGAAATCCAGTAAATGAGCTTCAATCACTGGTCAAAAGTAGTTCAAACACAGTGAATTCAAAGACTAAGGACATATATGGAGATGAGTGAAACAATAAGATACAAGTTCATTGAGCTTGAATGCATGAACAACACTGTTCATTTTCGGCTAAACTGTGTTTAAAACGCAGAGAAGTGAGTGCGATACCGCTTACTTCTAAATTTAGTGTAATAGGGCTATCAATTTAAGAATAAAGTGAATGAAACATCAGTTCTTCATCACAGAATGATGTAACAGCATAAATGTATTGAAAACTCTGAGAAATCACCATTGTAGTTAAGCCATTGTTCAATGTAGTAATAATTTACATTGAAAGTCTAGTATATTTGGCAAAACGCTTTATAAATACTTGAAATCCAGTAAATGAGCTTCAATCACTGGTCAAAAGTAGTTCAAACACAGTGAATTCAAAGAAAAGACTAAGGACATATATGGAGATGAGTGAAACAATAAGAATACAAGTTCATTGAGCTTGAATACACGGAAAACACTGTATATTTTCGCCTAAACTGTGTTTAAAATGTAGAGAAGTGAGTGCGATACTGGTTACTTCTATAATTAAGTGTAAAAAGGCTGTCAATTTAGGAATAAAGTTGAGGAAATACCAGTTCTTCTTCACAGAGCTAATGTAACAGCATAAATGTATTGAAAACCCTTAGAAATCACCATGATAGTGAAGCCAGTGTTCAATGTAGTAATAATTTACATAGAAAGTCTAGTATATTTGGCAAAACGCTTTATAAATACTTGAAATCCAGTAAATGAGCTTCAATCACTGGTCAAAAGTAGTTCAAACACAGTGAATTCAAAGAAAAGACTAAGGACATATATGGAGATGAGTGAAACAATAAGATACAAGTTCATTGAGCTTGAATGCATGAACAACACTGTTCATTTTCGGCTAAACTGTGTTTAAAACGCAGAGAAGTGAGTGCGATACCGGTTACTTCTAAATTTAGTGTTAAAGGGCTGTCAATTGAGGAATAAGGTGGATGAAACATCAGTTCTTCTTCACAGAGGTGATGTAACAGTATAAATGTATTGAAAACCCTTAGAAATCACCATGATAGTGAAGCCAGTGTTCAATGTAGTAATAATTTACATTGAAAGTCTAGTATATTTGGCAAAACGCTTTATAAATACTTGAAATCCAGTAAATGAGCTTCAATCACTGGTCAAAAGTAGTTCAGACACAGTGAATTCAAAGAAAAGACTAAGGACATATATGGAGATGAGTGAAACAATAAGATACAAGTTCATTGAGCTTAAATGCATAAACAACACTGTTCATTTTCGGCTAAACTGTGTTTAAAACGCAGAGAAGTGAGTGCAATACCGGTTACTTCTAAATTTAGTGTAATAGGGCTATCAATTTACGAATAAAGTGGATGAAACATCAGTTCTTCTTCATAGAGGTGATGTAACAGTATAAATGTATTGAAAACTCTTAGAAATCACCATGATAGTGAAGCCAGTGTTCAATGTAGTAATAATTTACATTGAAAGTCTAGTATATTTGGCAAAACGCTTTATAAATACTTGAAATCCAGTAAATGAGCTTCAATCACTGGTCAAAAGTAGTTCAAACACAGTGAATTCAAAGACTAAGGACATATATGGAGATGAGTGAAACAATAAGATACAAGTTCATTGAGCTTGAATGCATGAACAACACTGTTCATTTTCGGCTAAACTGTGTTTAAAACGCAGAGAAGTGAGTGCGATACCGCTTACTTCTAAATTTAGTGTAATAGGGCTATCAATTTAAGAATAAAGTGAATGAAACATCAGTTCTTCATCACAGAATGATGTAACAGCATAAATGTATTGAAAACTCTGAGAAATCACCATTGTAGTTAAGCCATTGTTCAATGTAGTAATAATTTACATTGAAAGTCTAGTATATTTGGCAAAACGCTTTATAAATACTTGAAATCCAGTAAATGAGCTTCAATCACTGGTCAAAAGTAGTTCAAACACAGTGAATTCAAAGAAAAGACTAAGGACATATATGGAGATGAGTGAAACAATAAGAATACAAGTTCATTGAGCTTGAATACACGGAAAACACTGTATATTTTCGCCTAAACTGTGTTTAAAATGTAGAGAAGTGAGTGCGATACTGGTTACTTCTATAATTAAGTGTAAAAAGGCTGTCAATTTAGGAATAAAGTTGAGGAAATACCAGTTCTTCTTCACAGAGCTAATGTAACAGCATAAATGTATTGAAAACCCTTAGAAATCACCATGATAGTGAAGCCAGTGTTCAATGTAGTAATAATTTACATAGAAAGTCTAGTATATTTGGCAAAACGCTTTATAAATACTTGAAATCCAGTAAATGAGCTTCAATCACTGGTCAAAAGTAGTTCAAACACAGTGAATTCAAAGAAAAGACTAAGGACATATATGGAGATGAGTGAAACAATAAGATACAAGTTCATTGAGCTTGAATGCATGAACAACACTGTTCATTTTCGGCTAAACTGTGTTTAAAACGCAGAGAAGTGAGTGCGATACCGGTTACTTCTAAATTTAGTGTTAAAGGGCTGTCAATTGAGGAATAAGGTGGATGAAACATCAGTTCTTCTTCACAGAGGTGATGTAACAGTATAAATGTATTGAAAACCCTTAGAAATCACCATGATAGTGAAGCCAGTGTTCAATGTAGTAATAATTTACATTGAAAGTCTAGTATATTTGGCAAAACGCTTTATAAATACTTGAAATCCAGTAAATGAGCTTCAATCACTGGTCAAAAGTAGTTCAGACACAGTGAATTCAAAGAAAAGACTAAGGACATATATGGAGATGAGTGAAACAATAAGATACAAGTTCATTGAGCTTAAATGCATAAACAACACTGTTCATTTTCGGCTAAACTGTGTTTAAAACGCAGAGAAGTGAGTGCAATACCGGTTACTTCTAAATTTAGTGTAATAGGGCTATCAATTTACGAATAAAGTGGATGAAACATCAGTTCTTCTTCATAGAGGTGATGTAACAGTATAAATGTATTGAAAACTCTTAGAAATCACCATGATAGTGAAGCCAGTGTTCAATGTAGTAATAATTTACATTGAAAGTCTAGTATATTTGGCAAAACACTTTATAAATACTTGAAATCCAGTAAATGAGCTTCAATCACTGGTCAAAAGTAGTTCAAACACAGTGAATTCAAAGAAAAGACTAAGGACATATATGGAGATGAGTGAAACAAAGAGATACAAGTTCATTGAGCTTGAATGCATGAACAACACTGTTCATTTTCGGCTAAACTGTGTTTAAAACGCAGAGAAGTGAGTGCGATACCGCTTACTTCTAAATTTAGTGTAATAGGGCTATCAATTTAGGAATAAAGTGGATGAAACATCAGTTCTTCTTCACAGACTGATGTAACAGCATAAATGTATTGAAAACTCTGAGAAATCACCATTGTAGTTAAGCCAGTGTTCAATGTAGTAATAATTTACATTGAAAGTCTAGTATATTTGGCAAAACGCTTTATAAATACTTGGAAATCCAGTAAATGAGCTTCAATCACTGGTCAAAAGTCGTTCAAACACAGTGAATTCAAAGGAAAGAGTAAGGAAATATATGAAGATGCCTGAAACAATAAGAATACAAGTTCATTGAGCTTGAATCACGAAAAACACTGTATATTTTCTGCTAAACTGTGTTTAAAATGTAGAGAAGTGAGTGCGATACTGGTTACTTCTATAATTAAGTGTAAAAAGGCTGTCAATTTAGGAATAAAGTTGAGGAAACACCAGTTCTTCTTCACAGACCTGATGTAACAGCATAAATGTATTGAAAACCCTTAGAAATCACCATGATAGTGAAGCCAGTGTTCAATGTAGTAATAATTTACATTGAAAGTCTAGTATATTTGGCAAAACGCTTTATAAATACTTGAAATCCAGTAAATGAGCTTCAATCACTGGTCAAAAGTAGTTCAAACACAGTGAATTCAAAGACTAAGGACATATATGGAGATGAGTGAAACAATAAGATACAAGTTCATTGAGCTTGAATGCATGAACAACACTGTTCATTTTCGGCTAAACTGTGTTTAAAACGCAGAGAAGTGTGTGCGATACCGCGTACTTCTAAATTTAGTGTAATAGGGCTATCAATTTAGGAATAAAGTGGATGAAACATCAGTTCTTCTTCACAGACTGATGTAACAGCATAAATGTATTGAAAACTCTGAGAAATCACCATTGTAGTTAAGCCAGTGTTCAATGTAGTAATAATTTACATTGAAAGTCTAGTATATTTGGCAAAACGCTTTATAAATACTTGAAATTCAGTAAATGAGGTTCAATCACTGGTCAAAAGTAGATCAAACACTGTGAATTCAAAGGAAAGACTAAAAAAATATATAGAAAGGTGCCTGAAACAAAAGGAATACAAGTTCACTGAGCTTTAATACACGAAAGAATTTATTTTCGGCTAAACTGTGTTTAAAACGCAAAGAAGTGAGTGCGATACTGGTTACTTCTATAATTTAGTGTAAAAAGGCTGTCAATTTAGGAATAAAGTTGAGGAAACACCAGTTCTTCTTCACAGAGCTGATGTAACAGCATAAATGTATTGAAAACCCCTAGAAATCACCATGATAGTGAATCCAGTGTTCAATGTAGTAATAATTTACATTGAAAGTCTAGTATATTTGGCAAAACGCTTTATAAATACTTGGAAATCCAGTAAATGAGCTTCAATCACTGGTCAAAAGTCGTTCAAACACAGTGAATTCAAAGGAAAGAGTAAGGAAATATATGAAGATGCCTGAAACAATAAGAATACAAGTTCATTGAGCTTGAATACACGAAAAACACTGTATATTTTCGGCTAAACTGTGTTTAAAATGTAGAGAAGTGAGTGCGATACTGGTTACTTCTATAATTAAGTGTAAAAAGGCTGTCAATTTAGGAATAAAGTTGAGGAAACACCAGTTCTTCTTCACAGAGCTGATGTAACAGCATAAATGTATTGAAAACCCTTAGAAATCACCATGATAGTGAAGCCAGTGTTCAATGTAGTAATAATTTACATTGAAAGTCTAGCATATTTGGCAAAACGCTTTATAAATACTTGGAAATCCAGTAAATGAGCTTCAATCACTGGTCAAAAGTAGTTCAAACACAGTGAATTCAAAGAAAAGACTAAGGACATATATGGAGATGAGTGAAACAATAAGATACAAGTCCATTGAGCTTGAATGCATGAACAACACTGTTCATTTTCGGCTAAACTGTGTTTAAAACGCAGAGAAGTGAGGGCGATACCGGTTACTTCTAAATTTAGTGTTAAAGGGCTGTCAATTGAGGAATAAAGTGGATGAAACATCAGTTCTTCTTCATAGAGGTGATGTAACAGTATAAATGTATTGAAAACCCTTAGAAATCACCATGATAGTGAAGCCAGTGTTCAATGCAGTAATAATTTACATTGAAAGTCTAGTATATTTGGCAAAACGCTTTATAAATACTTGAAATCCAGTAAATGAGCTTCAATCACTGGTCAAAAGTAGTTCAAACACAGTGAATTCAAAGACTAAGGACATATATGGAGATGAGTGAAACAATAAGATACAAGTTCATTGAGCTTGAATGCATGAACAACACTGTTCATTTTCGGCTAAACTGTGTTTAAAACGCAGAGAAGTGAGTGCGATACCGCTTACTTCTAAATTTAGTGTAATAGGGCTATCAATTTAAGAATAAAGTGAATGAAACATCAGTTCTTCATCACAGAATGATGTAACAGCATAAATGTATTGAAAACTCTGAGAAATCACCATTGTAGTTAAGCCATTGTTCAATGTAGTAATAATTTACATTGAAAGTCTAGTATATTTGGCAAAACGCTTTATAAATACTTGAAATCCAGTAAATGAGCTTCAATCACTGGTCAAAAGTAGTTCAAACACAGTGAATTTAAAGAAAAGACTAAGGACATATATGGAGATGAGTGAAACAATAAGAATACAAGTTCATTGAGCTTGAATACACGGAAAACACTGTATATTTTCGCCTAAACTGTGTTTAAAATGTAGAGAAGTGAGTGCGATACTGGTTACTTCTATAATTAAGTGTAAAAAGGCTGTCAATTTAGGAATAAAGTTGAGGAAACACCAGTTCTTCTTCACAGAGCTAATGTAACAGCATAAATGTATTGAAAACCCTTAGAAATCACCATGATAGTGAAGCCAGTGTTCAATGTAGTAATAATTTACATAGAAAGTCTAGTATATTTGGCAAAACGCTTTATAAATACTTGAAATCCAGTAAATGAGCTTCAATCACTGGTCAAAAGTAGTTCAAACACAGTGAATTCAAAGAAAAGACTAAGGACATATATGGAGATGAGTGAAACAATAAGATACAAGTTCATTGAGCTTGAATGCATGAACAACACTGTTCATTTTCGGCTAAACTGTGTTTAAAACGCAGAGAAGTGAGTGCGATACCGGTTACTTCTAAATTTAGTGTTAAAGGGCTGTCAATTGAGGAATAAAGTGGATGAAACATCAGTTCTTCTTCACAGAGGTGATGTAACAGTATAAATGTATTGAAAACCCT
The DNA here is from genome assembly GCF_963455305.1 of Plecotus auritus. Classification (NCBI taxonomy): domain Eukaryota; kingdom Metazoa; phylum Chordata; class Mammalia; order Chiroptera; family Vespertilionidae; genus Plecotus; species Plecotus auritus. The sequence continues at coordinate 146,413 of NW_027664305.1, read as the reverse complement.
TAGAAATCACCATGATAGTGAAGCCAGTGTTCAATGTAGTAATAATTTACATTGAAAGTCTAGTATATTTGGCAAAACGCTTTATAAATACTTGAAATCCAGTAAATGAGCTTCAATCACTGGTCAAAAGTAGTTCAGACACAGTGAATTCAAAGAAAAGACTAAGGACATATATGGAGATGAGTGAAACAATAAGATACAAGTTCATTGAGCTTAAATGCATAAACAACACTGTTCATTTTCGGCTAAACTGTGTTTAAAACGCAGAGAAGTGAGTGCGATACCGGTTACTTCTAAATTTAGTGTAATAGGGCTATCAATTTAAGAATAAAGTGGATGAAACATCAGTTCTTCTTCACAGACTGATGTAACAGCATAAATGTATTGAAAACTCTGAGAAATCACCATTGTAGTTAAGCCAGTGTTCAATGTAGTAATAATTTACATTGAAAGTCTAGTATATTTGGCAAAACGCTTTATAAATACTTGAAATCGAGTAAATGAGCTTCAATCACTGGTCAAAAGTAGTTCAAACACAGTGAATTCAAAGGAAAGACTAAAAAAATATATAGAAATGTGCCTGAAACAAAAGGAATACAAGTTCACTGAGCTTTAATACACGAAAGAATTTATTTTCGGCTAAACTGTGTTTAAAACGCAAAGAAGTGACTGCGATACTGGTTACTTCTATAATTTAGTGTAAAAAGGCTGTCAATTTAGGAATAAAGTTGAGGAAACACCAGTTCTTCACAGAGCTCATGTAACAGCATAAATGTATTGAAAACACTTAGAAATCACCATGATAGTGAATCCAGTGTTCAATGTAGTAATAATTTACATTGAAAGTCTAGTATATTTGGCAAAACACTTTATAAATACTTGGAAATCCAGTAAATGAGCTTCAATCACTGGTCAAAGTCGTTCAAACACAGTGAATTCAAAGGAAAGAGTAAGGAAATATATGAAGATGCCTGAAACAATAAGAATACAAGTTCATTGAGCTTGAATACACGAAAAACACTGTATATTTTCGGCTAAACTGTGTTTAAAATGTACAGAAGTGAGTGCGATACTGGTTACCTCTATAATTAAGTGTAAAAAGGCTGTCAATTTAGGAATAAAGTTGAGGAAACACCAGTTCTTCTTCACAGAGCTGATGTAACAGCATAAATGTATTGAAAACCCTTAGAAATCACCATGATAGTGAAGCCAGTGTTCAATGTAGTAATAATTTACATTGAAAGTCTAGTATATTTGGCAAAACGCTTTATAAATACTTGAAATCGAGTAAATGAGCTTCAATCACTGGTCAAAAGTAGTTCAAACATAGTGAATTCAAATACTAAGGACATATATGGAGATGAGTGAAACAATAAGATACAAGTTCATTGAGCTTGAATGCATGAACAACACTTTTCATTTTCGGCTAAACTGTGTTTAAAACGCAGAGAAGTGAGTGCGATACCGGTTACTTCTAAATTTAGTGTTAAAGGGTTGTCAATTGAGGAATAAAGTGGATTAAACATCAGTTCTTCTTCACAGAGGTGATGTAACAGTATAAATGTATTGAAAACTCTTAGAAATCACCATGATAGTGAAGCCAGTGTTCAATGTAGTAATAATTTACATTGAAAGTCTAGTATATTTGGCAAAACGCTTTATAAATACTTGAAATCCAGTAAATGAGCTTCAATCACTGGTCAAAAGTAGTTCAAACACAGTGAATTCAAAGACTAAGGACATATATGGAGATGAGTGAAACGATAAGATACAAGTTCATTGAGCTTGAATGCATGAACAACACTGTTCATTTTCGGCTAAACTGTGTTTAAAACGCAGAGAAGTGAGTGCGATACCGGTTACTTCTAAATTTAGTGTAATCGGGCTATCAATTTAGGAATAAAGTGGATGAAACATCAGTTCTTCTTCACAGACTGATGTAACAGCATAAATGTATTGAAAACTCTGAGAAATCACCATTGTAGTTAAGCCAGTGTTCAATGTAGTAATAATTTACATTGAAAGTCTAGTATATTTGGCAAAACGCTTTATAAATACTTGAAATTCTGTAAATGAGGTTCAATCACTGGTCAAAAGTAGATCAAACACTGTGAAATCAAAGGAAAGACTAAAAAAATATATAGAAAGGTGCCTGAAACAAAAGGAATACAAGTTCACTGAGCTTTAATGCACGAAAGAATTTATTTTCGGCTAAACTGTGTTTAAAACGCAAAGAAGTGAGTGCGATACTGGTTACTTCTATAATTTAGTGTAAAAAGGCTGTCAATTTAGGAATAAAGTTGAGGAAACACCAGTTCTTCTTCACAGAGCTGATGTAACAGCATAAATGTATTGAAAACACTTAGAAATCACCATGATAGGGAATCCAGTGTTCAATGTAGTAATAATTTACATTGAAAGTCTAGTATATTTGGCAAAACGTTTTATAAATACTTGGAAATCCAGTAAATGAGCCTCAATCACTGGTCAAAAGTCTTTCAAACACAGTGAATTCAAAGGAAAGAGTAAGGAAATATATGAAGATGCCTGAAACAATAAGAATACAAGTTCATTGAGCTTGAATACACGAAAAACACTGTATATTTTCTGCTAAACTGTGTTTAAAATGTAGAGAAGTGAGTGCGATACTGGTTACTTCTATAATTAAGTGTAAAAAGGCTGTCAATTTAGGAATAAAGTTGAGGAAACACCAGTTCTTCTTCACAGAGCTGATGTAACAGCATAAATGTATTGAAAACCCTTAGAAATAACCATGATAGTGAAGCCAGTGTTCAATGTAGTAATAATTTACATTGAAAGTCTAGTATATTTGGCATAACGCTTTATAAATACTTGAAATCCAGTAAATAAGCTTCAATCACTGGTCAAAAGTAGTTCAAACACAGTGAATTCAAAGAAAAGACTAAGGACATATATGGAGATGAGTGAAACAATAAGATACAAGTTCATTGAGCTTGAATGCATGAACAACACTGTTCATTTTCGGCTAAACTGTGTTTAAAACGCAGAGAAGTGAGTGCGATACCGCTTACTTCTAAATTTAGTGTTAAAGGGCTGTCAATTGAGGAATAAAGTGGATGAAACATCAATTCTTCTTCACAGAGGTGATGTAACAGTATAAATAAATTGAAAACTCTTAGAAATCACCATGATAGTGAATCCAGTGTTCAATGTAGTAATAATTTACATTGAAAGTCTAGTATATTTGGCAAAACGCTTTATAAATACTTGAAATTCAGTAAATGAGCTTCAATCACTGGTCAAAAGTAGTTCAAACACAGTGACTTCAAAGAAAAGACTAAGGACATATATGGAGATGAGTGAAACAATAAGATACAAGTTCATTGAGCTTGAATGCTTAAACAACACTGTTCATTTTCGGCTAAACTGTGTTTAAAACGCAGAGAAGTGAGTGCGATACCGGTTACTTCTAAATTTAGTGTAATAGGGCTATCAATTTAAGAAAAAAGTGGATCAAACATCAGTTCTTCTTCACAGACTGATGTAACAGCATAAATGTATTGAAAACTCTGAGAAATCACCATTGTAGTTAAGCCAGTGTTCAATGTAATAATAATTTACATTGAAAGTCTAGTATATTTGGCAAAATGCTTTATAAATACTTGAAATCCAGTAAATGAGCTTCAATCACTGGTCAAAAGTAGTTCAAACACAGTGAATTCAAAGACTAAGGACATATATGGAGATGAGTGAAACAATAAGATACAAGTTCATTGAGCTTGAATGCATGAACAACACTGTTCATTTTCGGCTAAACTGTGTTTAAAACGCAGAGAAGTGAGTGCGATACCGGTTACTTCTAAATTTAGTGTAATAGGGCTATCAATTTAGGAATAAAGTGGATGAAACATCAGTTCTTCTTCACAGACTGATGTAACAGCATAAATGTATTGAAAACTCTGAGAAATCACCATTGTAGTTAAGCCAGTGTTCAATGTAGTAATAATTTACATTGAAAGTCTAGTATATTTGGCAAAACGCTTTATAAATACTTGAAATTCTGTAAATGAGGTTCAATCACTGGTCAAAAGTAGATCAAACACTGTGAAATCAAAGGAAAGACTAAAAAAATATATAGAAAGGTGCCTGAAACAAAAGGAATACAAGTTCACTGAGCTTTAATACACGAAAGAACTTATTTTCGGCTAAACTGTGTTTAAAATGCAAAGAAGTGAGTGTGATACTGGTTACTTCTATAATTTAGTGTAAAAAGGCTGTCAATTTAGGAATAAAGTTGAGGAAACACCAGTTCTTCTTCACAGAGCTGATGTAACAGCATAAATGTATTGAAAACACTTAGAAATCACCATGATAGTGAATCCAGTGTTCAATGTAGTAATAATTTACATTGAAAGTCTAGTATATTTGGCAAAACGCTTTATAAATACTTGGAAATCCAGTAAATGAGCTTCAATCACTGGTCAAAAGTCGTTCAAACACAGTGAATTCAAAGGAAAGAGTAAGGAAATGTATGAAGATGCCTGAAACAATAAGAATACAAGTTCATTGAGCTTGAATACACGAAAAACACTGTATATTTTCGGCTAAACTGTGTTTAAAATGTAGAGAAGTGAGTGCGATACTGGTTACTTCTATAATTAAGTGTAAAAAGGCTGTCAATTTAGGAATAAAGTTGAGGAAACACCAGTTCTTCTTCACAGAGCTGATGTAACAGCATAAATGTATTGAAAACCCTTAGAAATCACCATGATAGTGAAGCCAGTGTTCAATGTAGTAATAATTTACATTGAAAGTCTAGTATATTTGGCAAAACGCTTTATAAATACTTGAAATCCAGTAAATGAGCTTCAATCACTGGTCAAAAGTAGTTCAAACACAGTGAATTCAAAGAAAAGACTAAGGACATATATGGAGATGAGTGAAACAATAAGATACAAGTCCATTGAGCTTGAATGCATGAACAATACTATTCATTTTCGGCTAAACTGTGTTTAAACGCAGAGAAGTGAGTGCGATACCGGTTACTTCTAAATTTAGTGTTAAAGGGCTGTCAATTGAGGAATAAAGTGGATGAAACATCAGTTCTTCTTCACAGAGGTGATGAAACAGTATAAATGTATTGAAAACCCTTAGAAATCACCATGATAGTGAAGCCAGTGTTCAATGTAGTAATAATTTACATTGAAAGTCTAGTATATTTGGCAAAAGGCTTTATAAATACTTGAAATCCAGTAAATGAGCTTCAATCACTGGTCAAAAGTAGTTCAAACACAGTGAATTCAAAGAAAAGACTAAGGACATATATGGAGATGAGTGAAACAATAAGATACAAGTTCATTGAGCTTGAATGCATGAACAACACTCTTCATTTTCGGCTAAACTGTGTTTAAAACGCAGAGAAGTGAGTGCGATACCGGTTACTTCTAAATTTAGTGTTAAAGGGCTGTCAATTGAGGAATAAAGTGGATGAAACATCAGTTCTTCTTCACAGACTGATGTAACAGCATAAATGTATTGAAAACTCTGAGAAATCACCATTGTAGTTAAGCCAGTGTTCAATGTAGTAATAATTTACATTGAAAGTCTAGTATATTTGGCAAAACGCTTTATAAATACTTGAAATCGAGTAAATGAGCTTCAATCACTGGTCAAAAGTAGTTCAAACACAGTGAATTCAAAGGAAAGACTAAAAAAATATATAGAAATGTGCCTGAAACAAAAGGAATACAAGTTCACTGAGCTTTAATACACGAAAGAATTTATTTTCGGCTAAACTGTGTTTAAAACGCAAAGAAGTGACTGCGTTACTGGTTACTTCTATAATTTAGTGTAAAAAGGCTGTCAATTTAGGAATAAAGTTGAGGAAACACCAGTTCTTCACAGAGCTCATGTAACAGCATAAATGTATTGAAAACACTTAGAAATCACCATGATAGTGAATCCAGTGTTCAATGTAGTAATAATTTACATTGAAAGTCTAGTATATTTGGCAAAACACTTTATAAATACTTGGAAATCCAGTAAATGAGCTTCAATCACTGGTCAAAGTCGTTCAAACACAGTGAATTCAAAGGAAAGAGTAAGGAAATATATGAAGATGCCTGAAACAATAAGAATACAAGTTCATTGAGCTTGAATACACGAAAAACACTGTATATTTTCGGCTAAACTGTGTTTAAAATGTAGAGAAGTGAGTGCGATACTGGTTACCTCTATAATTAAGTGTAAAAAGGCTGTCAATTTAGGAATAAAGTTGAGGAAACACCAGTTCTTCTTCACAGAGCTGATGTAACAGCATAAATGTATTGAAAACCCTTAGAAATCACCATGATAGTGAAGCCAGTGTTCAATGTAGTAATAATTTACATTGAAAGTCTAGTATATTTGGCAAAACGCTTTATAAACACTTGAAATCCAGTAAATGAGCTTCAATCACTGGTCAAAAGTAGTTCAAACACAGTGAATTCAAAGAAAAGACTAAGGACATATATGGAGATGAGTGAAACAATAAGATACAAGTTCATTGAGCTTGAATGCATGAACAACACTTTTCATTTTCGGCTAAACTGTGTTTAAAACGCAGAGAAGTGAGTGCGATACCGGTTACTTCTAAATTTAGTGTTAAAGGGTTGTCAATTGAGGAATAAAGTGGATTAAACATCAGTTCTTCTTCACAGAGGTGATGTAAGAGTATAAATGTATTGAAAACTCTTAGAAATCACCATGATAGTGAAGCCAGTGTTCAATGTAGTAATAATTTACATTGAAAGTCTAGTATATTTGGCAAAACGCTTTATAAATACTTGAAATCCAGTAAATGAGCTTCAATCACTGGTCAAAAGTAGTTCAAACACAGTGAATTCAAAGAAAAGACTAAGGACATATATGGAGATGAGTGAAACAATAAGATACAAGTTCATTGAGCTTGAATGCTTAAACAACACTGTTCATTTTCGGCTAAACTGTGTTTAAAACGCAGAGAAGTGAGTGCGATACCGGTTACTTCTAAATTTAGTGTAATAGGGCTATCAATTTAAGAATAAAGTGGAAGAAACATCAGTTCTTCTTCACAGACTGATGTAACAGCATAAATGTATTGAAAACTCTGAGAAATCACCATTGTAGTTAAGACAGTGTTAAATGTAGTAATAATTCACATTCAAAGTCTAGTATATTTGGCAAAACGCTTTATAAATACTTGAAATTCAGTAAATGAGCTTCAATCACTGGTCAAAAGTAGTTCAAACACAGTGAATTCAAAGAAAAGACTAAGGACATATATGGAGATGAGTGAAACAATAAGATACAAGTTCATTGAGCTTGAATGCTTAAACAACACTGTTCATTTTCGGCTAAACTGTGTTTAAAACGCAGAGAAGTGAGTGCGATACCAGTTACTTCTAAATTCAGTGTAATAGGGCTATCAACTTAAGAATAAAGTGGATCAAACATCAGTTCTTCTTCACAGACTGATGTAACAGCATAAATGTATTGAAAACTCTGAGAAATCACCATTGTAGTTAAGCCAGTGTTCAATGTAGTAATAATTTACATTGAAAGTCTAGTATATTTGGCAAAATGCTTTATAAATACTTGAAATCCAGTAAATGAGGTTCAATCACTGGTCAAAAGTAGTTCAAACACAGTGAATTCAAAGACTAAGGACATATATGGAGATGAGTGAAACAATAAGATACAAGTTCATTGAGTTTGAATGCATGAACAACACTGTGCATTTTCGGCTAAACTGTGTTTAAAACGCAGAGAAGTGAGTGCGATACCGGTTACTTCTAAATTTAGTGTAATCGGGCTATCAATTTAGGAATAAAGTGGATGAAACATCAGTTCTTCTTCACAGACTGATGTAACAGCATAAATGTATTGAAAACTCTGAGAAATCACCATTGTAGTTAAGCCAGTGTTCAATGTAGTAATAATTTACATTGAAAGTCTAGTATATTTGGCAAAACGCTTTAGAAATACTTGAAATTCTGTAAATGAGGTTCAATCACTGGTCAAAAGTAGATCAAACACTGTGAAATCAAAGGAAAGACTAAAAAAATATATAGAAAGGTGCCTGAAACAAAAGGAATACAAGTTCACTGAGCTTTAATACACGAAAGAACTTATTTTCGGCTAAACTGTGTTTAAAATGCAAAGAAGTGAGTGTGATACTGGTTACTTCTATAATTTAGTGTAAAAAGGCTGTCAATTTAGGAATAAAGTTGAGGAAACACCAGTTCTTCTTCACAGAGCTGATGTAACAGCATAAATGTATTGAAAACACTTAGAAATCACCATGATAGTGAATCCAGTGTTCAATGTAGTAATAATTTACATTGAAAGTCTAGTATATTTGGCAAAACGCTTTATAAATACTTGGAAATCCAGTAAATGAGCTTCAATCACTGGTCAAAAGTCGTTCAAACACAGTGAATTCAAAGGAAAGAGTAAGGAAATATATGAAGATGCCTGAAACAATAAGAATACAAGTTCATTGAGCTTGAATACACGAAAAACACTGTATATTTTAGGCTAAACTGTTTAAAATGTAGAGAAGTGAGTGCGATACTGGTTAATTCTATAATTAAGTGTAAAAAGGCTGTCAATTTAGGAATAAAGTTTAGGAAACACCAGTTCTTCTTCACAGAGCTGATGTAACAGCATAAATGTATTGAAATCCTTAGAAATCACCATGATAGTGAAGCCAGTGTTCAATGTAGTAATAATTTACATTGAAAGTCTAATATATTTGGCAAAACGCTTTATAAATACTTGAAATCCAGTAAATGAGCTTCAATCACTGGTCAAAAGTAGTTCAAACACAGTGAATTCAAAGAAAAGACTAAGGACATATATGGAGATGAGTGAAACAATAAGATACAAGTTCATTGAGCTTGAATGCATGAACAACACTGTTCATTTTCAGCTAAACTGTGTTTAAAACGCAGAAAAATGAGTGCGATACCGGTTACTTCTAAATTTAGTGTAATAGGGCTATCAATTTAGGAATAAAGTTGAGGAAACACCAGTTCTTCTTCACAGACTGATGTAACAGCATAAATGTATTGAAAACACTTAGAAATCACCATGATAGTGAATCCAGTGTTCAATGTAGTAATAATTTACATTGAAAGTCTAGTATATTTGGCAAAACGCTTTATAAATACTTGGAAATCCAGTAAATGAGCTTCAATCACTGGTCAAAAGTCGTTCAAACACAGTGAATTCAAAGGAAAGAGTAAGGAAATATATGAAGATGCCTGAAACAATAAGAATACAAGTTCATTGAGCTTGAATACACGAAAAACACTGTATATTTTCGGCTAAACTGTGTTTAAAATGTAGAGAAGTGAGTGCGATACTGGTTACTTCTATAATTAAGTGTAAAAAGGCTGTCAATTTAGGAATGAAGTTGAGGAAACACCAGTTCTTCTTCACAGAGCTGATGTAACAGCATAAATGTATTGAAAACCCTTAGAAATCACCATGATAGTGAAGCCAGTGTTCAATGTAGTAATAACTTACATTGAAAGTCTAGTATATTTGGCAAAACGCTTTATAAATACTTGAAATTCAGTAAATGAGGTTCAATCACTGGTCAAAAGTAGATCAAACACTGTTATTCAAAGAAAAGACTAAAAAAATATATAGAAAGGTGCCTGAAACAAAAGGAATACAAGTTCACTGAGCTTTAATGCACGAAAGAATTTATTTTCGGCTAAACTGTGTTTAAAACGCAAAGAAGTGAGTGCGATACTGGTTACTTATATAATTTAGTGTAAAAAGGCTGTCAATTTAGGAATAAAGTTGAGGAAACACCAGTTCTTCTTCACAGAGCTGATGTAACAGCATAAATGTATTGAAAACACTTAGAAATCACCATGATAGTGAATCCAGTGTTCAATGTAGTAATAATTTACATTGAAAGTCTAGTATATTTGGCAAAACGTTTTATAAATACTTGGAAATCCAGTAAATGAGCCTCAATCACTGGTCAAAAGTCTTTCAAACACAGTGAATTCAAAGGAAAAAGTAAGGAAATATATGAAGATGCCTGAAACAATAAGAATACAAGTTCATTGAGCTTGAATACACGAAAAACACTGTATATTTTCTGCTAAACTGTGTTTAAAATGTAGAGAAGTGAGTGCGATACTGGTTACTTCTATAATTTAGTGTAAAAAGGCTGTCAATTTAGGAATAAAGTTGAGGAAACACCAGTTCTTCTTCACAGAGCTGATGTAACAGCATAAATGTATTGAAAACCCTTAGAAATAACCATGATAGTGAAGCCAGTGTTCAATGTAGTAATAATTTACATTGAAAGTCTAGTATATTTGGCATAACGCTTTATAAATACTTGAAATCCAGTAAATAAGCTTCAATCACTGGTCAAAAGTAGTTCAAACACAGTGAATTCAAAGAAAAGACTAAGGACATATATGGAGATGAGTGAAACAATAAGATACAAGTTCATTGAGCTTGAATGCATGAACAACACTGTTCATTTTCGGCTAAACTGTGTTTAAAACGCAGAGAAGTGAGTGCGATACCGCTTACTTCTAAATTTACTGTTAAAGGGCTGTCAATTGAGGAATAAAGTGGATGAAACATCAATTCTTCTTCACAGAGGTGATGTAACAGTATAAATAAATTGAAAACTCTTAGAAATCACCATGATAGTGAAGCCAGTGTTCAATGTAGTAATAATTTACATTGAAAGTCTAGTATATTTGGCAAAACGCTTTATAAATACTTGAAATTCAGTAAATGAGCTTCAATCACTGGTCAAAAGTAGTTCAAACACAGTGAATTCAAAGAAAAGACTAAGGACATATATGGAGATGAGTGAAACAATAAGATACAAGTTCATTGACCTTGAATGCTTAAACAACACTGTTCATTTTCGGCTAAACTGTGTTTAAAACGCAGAGAAGTGAGTGCGATACCGGTTACTTCTAAATTTAGTGTAATAGGGCTATCAATTTAAGAATAAAGTGGATCAAACATCAGTTCTTCTTCACAGACTGATGTAACAGCATAAATGTTTTGAAAACTCTGAGAAATCACCATTGTAGTTAAGCCAGTGTTCAATGTAGTAATAATTTACATTGAAAGTCTAGTATATTTGGCAAAACGCTTTATAAATACTTGGAAATCCAGTAAATGAGCTTCAATCACTGGTCAAAAGTCGTTCAAACACAGTGAATTCAAAGGAAAGAGTAAGGAAATATATGAAGATGCCTGAAACAATAAGAATACAAGTTCATTGAGCTTGAATACACGAAAAACACTGTATATTTTAGGCTAAACTGTTTAAAATGTAGAGAAGTGAGTGCGATACTGGTTAATTCTATAATTAAGTGTAAAAAGGCTGTCAATTTAGGAATAAAGTTTAGGAAACACCAGTTCTTCTTCACAGAGCTGATGTAACAGCATAAATGTATTGAAATCCTTAGAAATCACCATGATAGTGAAGCCAGTGTTCAATGTAGTAATAATTTACATTGAAAGTCTAATATATTTGGCAAAACGCTTTATAAATACTTGAAATCCAGTAAATGAGCTTCAATCACTGGTCAAAAGTAGTTCAAACACAGTGAATTCAAAGAAAAGACTAAGGACATATATGGAGATGAGTGAAACAATAAGATACAAGTTCATTGAGCTTGAATGCATGAACAACACTGTTCATTTTCAGCTAAACTGTGTTTAAAACGCAGAAAAATGAGTGCGATACCGGTTACTTCTAAATTTAGTGTAATAGGGCTATCAATTTAGGAATAAAGTTGAGGAAACACCAGTTCTTCTTCACAGACTGATGTAACAGCATAAATGTATTGAAAACACTTAGAAATCACCATGATAGTGAATCCAGTGTTCAATGTAGTAATAATTTACATTGAAAGTCTAGTATATTTGGCAAAACGCTTTATAAATACTTGGAAATCCAGTAAATGAGCTTCAATCACTGGTCAAAAGTCGTTCAAACACAGTGAATTCAAAGGAAAGAGTAAGGAAATATATGAAGATGCCTGAAACAATAAGAATACAAGTTCATTGAGCTTGAATACACGAAAAACACTGTATATTTTCGGCTAAACTGTGTTTAAAATGTAGAGAAGTGAGTGCGATACTGGTTACTTCTATAATTAAGTGTAAAAAGGCTGTCAATTTAGGAATGAAGTTGAGGAAACACCAGTTCTTCTTCACAGAGCTGATGTAACAGCATAAATGTATTGAAAACCCTTAGAAATCACCATGATAGTGAAGCCAGTGTTCAATGTAGTAATAACTTACATTGAAAGTCTAGTATATTTGGCAAAACGCTTTATAAATACTTGAAATTCAGTAAATGAGGTTCAATCACTGGTCAAAAGTAGATCAAACACTGTTATTCAAAGAAAAGACTAAAAAAATATATAGAAAGGTGCCTGAAACAAAAGGAATACAAGTTCACTGAGCTTTAATGCACGAAAGAATTTATTTTCGGCTAAACTGTGTTTAAAACGCAAAGAAGTGAGTGCGATACTGGTTACTTATATAATTTAGTGTAAAAAGGCTGTCAATTTAGGAATAAAGTTGAGGAAACACCAGTTCTTCTTCACAGAGCTGATGTAACAGCATAAATGTATTGAAAACACTTAGAAATCACCATGATAGTGAATCCAGTGTTCAATGTAGTAATAATTTACATTGAAAGTCTAGTATATTTGGCAAAACGTTTTATAAATACTTGGAAATCCAGTAAATGAGCCTCAATCACTGGTCAAAAGTCTTTCAAACACAGTGAATTCAAAGGAAAAAGTAAGGAAATATATGAAGATGCCTGAAACAATAAGAATACAAATTCATTGAGCTTGAATACACGAAAAACACTGTATATTTTCTGCTAAACTGTGTTTAAAATGTAGAGAAGTGAGTGCGATACTGGTTACTTCTATAATTTAGTGTAAAAAGGCTGTCAATTTAGGAATAAAGTTGAGGAAACACCAGTTCTTCTTCACAGAGCTGATGTAACAGCATAAATGTATTGAAAACCCTTAGAAATAACCATGATAGTGAAGCCAGTGTTCAATGTAGTAATAATTTACATTGAAAGTCTAGTATATTTGGCATAACGCTTTATAAATACTTGAAATCCAGTAAATAAGCTTCAATCACTGGTCAAAAGTAGTTCAAACACAGTGAATTCAAAGAAAAGACTAAGGACATATATGGAGATGAGTGAAACAATAAGATACAAGTTCATTGAGCTTGAATGCATGAACAACACTGTTCATTTTCGGCTAAACTGTGTTTAAAACGCAGAGAAGTGAGTGCGATACCGCTTACTTCTAAATTTAGTGTTAAAGGGCTGTCAATTGAGGAATAAAGTGGATGAAACATCAATTCTTCTTCACAGAGGTGATGTAACAGTATAAATAAATTGAAAACTCTTAGAAATCACCATGATAGTGAAGCCAGTGTTCAATGTAGTAATAATTTACATTGAAAGTCTAGTATATTTGGCAAAACGCTTTATAAATACTTGAAATTCAGTAAATGAGCTTCAATCACTGGTCAAAAGTAGTTCAAACACAGTGAATTCAAAGAAAAGACTAAGGACATATATGGAGATGAGTGAAACAATAAGATACAAGTTCATTGAGCTTGAATGCTTAAACAACACTGTTCATTTTCGGCTAAACTGTGTTTAAAACGCAGAGAAGTGAGTGCGATACCGGTTACTTCTAAATTTAGTGTAATAGGGCTATCAATTTAAGAATAAAGTGGATCAAACATCAGTTCTTCTTCACAGACTGATGTAACAGCATAAATGTTTTGAAAACTCTGAGAAATCACCATTGTAGTTAAGCCAGTGTTCAATGTAGTAATAATTTACATTGAAAGTCTAGTATATTTGGCAAAATGCTTTATAAATACTTGAAATCCAGTAAATGAGCTTCAATCACTGGTCAAAAGTAGTTCAAACACAGTGAATTCAAAGACTAAGGACATATATGGAGATGAGTGAAACAATAAGATACAAGTTCATTGAGCTTGAATGCATGAACAACACTGTTCATTTTCGGCTAAACTGTGTTTAAAACGCAGAAAAGTGAGTGCGATACCGGTTACTTCTAAATTTAGTGTAATAGGGCTATCAATTTAGGAATAAAGTTGAGGAAACACCAGTTCTTCTTCACAGACTGATGTAACAGCATAAATGTATTGAAAACACTTAGAAATCACCATGATAGTGAATCCAGTGTTCAATGTAGTAATAATTTACATTGAAAGTTTAGTATATTTGGCAAAACGCTTTATAAATACTTGGAAATCCAGTAAATGAGGTTCATTCACTGGTCAAAAGTAGATCAAACACTGTTATTCAAAGGAAAGACTAAAAAAATATATAGAAAGGTGCCTGAAACAAAAGGAATACAAGTTCACTGAGCTTTAATGCACGAAAGAATTTATTTTCGGCTAAACTGTGTTTAAAACGCAAAGAAGTGAGTGCGATACTGGTTACTTCTATAATTTAGTGTAAAAAGGCTGTCAATTTAGGAATAAAGTTGAGGAAATACCAGTTCTTCTTCACAGAGCTGATGTAACAGCATAAATGTATTGAAAACACTTAGAAATCACCATGATAGTGAATCCAGTGTTCAATGTAGTAATAATTTACATTGAAAGTCTAGTATATTTGGCAAAACGTTTTATAAATACTTGGAAATCCAGTAAATGAGCCTCAATCACTGGTCAAAAGTCTTTCAAACACAGTGAATTCAAAGGAAAGAGTAAGGAAATATATGAAGATGCCTGAAACAATAAGAATACAAGTTCATTGAGCTTGAATACACGAAAAACATTGTATATTTTCTGCTAAACTGTGTTTAAAATGTAGAGAAGTGAGTGCGATACTGGTTACTTCTATAATTAAGTGTAAAAAGGCTGTCAATTTAGGAATAAAGTTGAGGAAACACCAGTTCTTCTTCACAGAACTGATGTAAAAGCATAAATGTATTGAAAACCCTTAGAAATAACCATGATAGTGAAGCCAGTGTTCAATGTAGTAATAATTTACATTGAAAGTCTAGTATATTTGGCAAAACGCTTTATAAATACTTGAAATCCAGTAAATGAGCTTCAATCACTGGTCAAAAGTAGTTCAAACACAGTGAATTCAAAGAAAAGACTAAGGACATATATGGAGATGAGTGAAACAATAAGATACAAGTTCATTGAGCTTGAATGCATGAACAACACTGTTCATTTTCGGCTAAACTGTGTTTAAAACGCAGAGAAGTTAGTGCGATACCGGTTACTTCTAAATTTAGTGTTAAAGGGCTGTCAATTGAGGAATAAAGTGGATGAAACATCAGTTCTTCTTCACAGAGGTGATGTAACAGTATAAATGTATTGAAAACTCTTAGAAATCACCATGATAGTGAAGCCAGTGTTCAATGTAGTAATAATTTACATTGAAAGTCTAGTATATTTGGCAAAACGCTTTATAAATACTAGAAATCCAGTAAATGAGCTTCAATCACTGGTCAAAAGTAGTTCAAACACAGTGAATTCAAAGAAAAGACTAAGGACATATATGGAGATGAGTGAAACAATAAGATACAAGTTCATTGAGCTTGAATGCATGAACAACACTGTTCATTTTCGGCTAAACTGTGTTTAAAACGAAGAGAAGTGAGTGCGATACCGGTTACTTCTAAATTTAGTGTAATAGGGCTATCAATTTACGAATAAAGTGGATGAAACATCAGTTCTTCTTCATAGAGGTGATGTAACAGTTTAAATGTATTGAAAACTCTTAGAAATCACCATGATAGTGAAGCCAGTGTTCAATGTAGTAATAATTTACATTGAAAGTCTAGTATATTTGCCAAAATGCTTTATAAATATTTGAAATCCAGTAAATGAGCTTCAATCACTGGTCAAAGGTAGTTCAAACCCAGTGAATTCAAACAAAAGACTAAGGACATATATGGATATGAGTGAAACAATAAGATACAAGTTCATTGAGCTTGAATGCATGAACAACACTGTTCATTTTCGGCTAAACTGTGTTTAAAACGCAGAGAAGTGAGTGCGATACCGTTTACTTCTAAATTTAGTGTAAAAGGGCTGTCAATTGTGGAATAAAGTGGATGAAACATCAGTTCTTCTTCAGAGAGGTGATGTAACAGTATAAATGTATTGAAAACTCTTAGAAAAAACCATGATAGTGAAGCCAGTGTTCAATTTGTAATAATTTACATTGAAAGTCTAGTATATTTGGCAAAACGCTTTATAAATACTTGAAATCCAGTAAATGAGCTTCAATCACTGGTCAAAAGTAGTTCAAACACAGTGAATTCAAAGAAAAGACTAAGGACATATATGGAAATGAGTGAAACAATAAGATACAAGTTCATTGAGCTTGAATGCATGAACAACACTGTTCATTTTCGGCTAAACTGTGTTTAAAACGCAGAAAAGTGAGTGCGATAACGGTTACTTCTAAATTTAGTGTAATAGGGCTATCAATTTAGGAATAAAGTTGAGGAAACACCAGTTCTTCTTCACAGACTGATGTAACAGCATAAATGTATTGAAAACACTTAGAAATCACCATGATAGTGAATCCAGTGTTCAATGTAGTAATAATTTACATTGAAAGTCTAGTATATTTGGCACAACGCTTTATAAATACTTGAAATCCAGTAAATGAGCTTCAATCACTGGTCAAAAGTCGTTCAAACACAGTGAATTCAAAGGAAAGAGTAAGGAAATATATGAAGATGCCTGAAACAATAAGAATACAAGTTCATTGAGCTTGAATACACGAAAAACACTGTATATTTTCGGCTAAACTGTGTTTAAAATGTAGAGAAGTGAGTGCGATACTGCTTACATCTATAATTAAGTGTAAAAAGGCTGTCAATTTAGGAATGAAGTTGTGGAAACAGCAGTTCTTCTTCACAGAGCTGATGTAACAGCATAAATGTATTGAAAACCCTTAGAAATCACCATGATAGTGAAGCCAGTGTTCAATGTAGTAATAATTTACATTGAAAGTCTAGTATATTTGGCAAAACGCTTTATAAATACTTGAAATCCAGTAAATGAGCTTCAATCACTGGTCAAAAGTAGTTCAAACACAGTGAATTCAAAGAAAAGACTAAGGACATATATGGAGATGAGTGAAACAATAAGATACAAGTTCATTGAGCTTGAATGCATGAACAACACTGTTCATTTTCGGCTAAACTGTGTTTAAAACGCAGAGAAGTTAGTGCGATACCGGTTACTTCTAAATTTAGTGTTAAAGGGCTTTCAATTGAGGAATAAAGTGGATGAAACATCAGTTCTTCTTCACAGAGCTGATGTAACAGCATAAATGTATTGAAAACCCTTAGAAATCACCATGATAGTGAAGCCAGTGTTCAATGTAGTAATAATTTACATTGAAAGTCTAGTATATTTGGCAAAACGCTTTATAAATACTTGAAATTCAGTAAATGAGGTTCAATCACTGGTCAAAAGTAGATCAAACACTGTTATTCAAAGGAAAGACTAAAAAAATATATAGAAAGGTGCCTGAAACAAAAGGAATACAAGTTCACTGAGCTTTAATACACGAAAGAATTTATTTTCGGCTAAACTGTGTTTAAAACGCAAAGAAGTGAGTGCGATACTGGTTACTTCTATAATTTAGTGTAAAAAGGCTGTCAATTTAGGAATAAAGTTGAGGAAACACCAGTTCTTCTTCACAGAGCTGATGTAACAGCATAAATGTATTGAAAACCCTTAGATCTCACCATGATAGTGAAGCCAGTGTTCAATGTAGTAATAATTTACATTGAAAGTCTAGTATATTTGGCAAAACGCTTTATAAATACTTGAAATCCAGTAAATGAGCTTCAATCACTGGTCAAAAGTAGTTCAAACACAGTGAATTCAAAGAAAAGACTAAGGACATATATGGAGATGAGTGAAACAATAAGATACAAGTTCATTGAGCTTGAATGCATGAACAACACTGATCATTTTCGGCTAAACTGTGTTTAAAACGCAGAGAAGTGAGTGCGATACCGGTTACTTCTAAATTTAGTGTTAAAGGGCTGTCAATTGAGGAATAAAGTGGATGAAACATCAGTTCTTCTTCACAGAGGTGATGTAACAGTATAAATGTATTGAAAACTCTTAAAAATCACCATGATAGTGAAGCCAGTGTTCAATGTAGTAATAATTTACATTGAAAGTCTAGTATATTTGGCAAAACGCTTTATAAATACTTGAAATCCAGTAAATGAGCTTCAATCACTGGTCAAAAGTAGTTCAAACACAGTGAATTCAAAGAAAAGACTAAGGACATATATGGAGATGAGTGAAACAATAAGATACAAGTTTATTGAGCTTGAATGCATGAACAACACTGTTCATTTTCGGCTAAACTGTGTTTAAAACGCAGAGAAGTGAGTGCGATACCGGTTACTTCTAAATTTAGTGTTAAAGGGCTGTCAATTGAGGAATAAAGTGGATGAAACATCAGTTCTTCTTCACAGAGGTGATGTAACATTATAAATGTATTGAAAACTCTTAGAAATCACCATGATAGTGAAGCCAGTGTTCAATGTAGTAATAATTTACATTGAAAGTCTAGTATATTTGGCAAAACGCTTTATAAATACTTGAAATCCAGTAAATGAGCTTCAATCACTGGTCAAAAGTAGTTCAAACACAGTGAATTCAAAGAAAAGACTAAGGACATATATGGAGATGAGTGAAACAATAAGATACAAGTTCATTGAGCTTGAATGCATGAACAACACTGTTCATTTTCGGCTAAATTGTGTTTAAAACGCAGAGAAGTGAGTGTGATACCGGTTACTTCTAAATTTAGTGTAATAGGGCTATCAATTTAGGAATAAAGTGGATGAAACATCAGTTCTTCTTCACAGACAGATGTAACAGCATAAATGTATTGAAAACGCAGAGAAATCACCATTGTAGTTAAGCCAGTGTTCAATGTAGTAATAATTTACATTGAAAGTCTAGTATATTTGTCAAAATGCTTTATAAATACTTGAAATTCAGTAAATGAGGTTCAATCACTGGTCAAAAGTAGATCAAACACTGTGAATTCAAAGGAAAGACTAAAAAAATATATAGAAAGGTGCCTGAAACAAAAGGAATACAAGTTCACTGAGCTTTAATACACGAAAGAATTTATTTTCGTCTAAACTGTGTTTAAAACGCAAAGAAGTGAGTGTGATACTGGTTACTTCTATAATTTAGTGTAAAAAGGCTGTCAATTTAGGAATAAAGTTGAGGAAACACCAGTTCTTCTTCACAGAGCTGATGTAACAGCATAAATGTATTGAAAACACTTCGAAATCACCATGATAGTGAATCCAGTGTTCAATGTAGTAATAATTTACATTGAAAGTCTAGTATATTTGGCAAAACGCTTTATAAATACTTGGAAATCCAGTAAATGAGCTTCAATCACTGGTCAAAAGTCGTTCAAACACAGTGAATTCAAAGGAAAGAGTAAGGAAATATATGAAGATGCCTGAAACAATAAGAATACAAGTTCATTGAGCTTGAATACACGAAAAACACTGTATATTTTAGGCTAAACTGTTTAAAATGTAGAGAAGTGAGTGCGATACTGGTTAATTCTATAATGAAGTGTAAAAAGGCTGTCAATTTAGGAATAAAGTTTAGGAAACACCAGTTCTTCTTCACAGAGCTGATGTAACAGCATAAATGTATTGAAAACCCTTAGAAATCACCATGATAGTGAAGCCAGTGTTCAATGTAGTAATAATTTACATTGAAAGTCTAGTATATTTGGCAAAACGCTTTATAAATACTTGAAATCCAGTAAATGAGCTTCAATCACTGGTCAAAAGTAGTTCAAACACAGTGAATTCAAAGAAAAGACTAAGGACATATATGGAGATGAGTGATACAATAAGATACAAGTTCATTGAGCTTGAATGCATGAACAACACTGTTCATTTTCGGCTAAACTGTGTTTAAAACGCAGAAAAGTGAGTGCGATACCGGTTACTTCTAAATTTAGTGTAATAGGGCTATCAATTTAGGAATAAAGTTGAGGAAACACCAGTTCTTCTTCACAGACTGATGTAACAGCATAAATGTATTGAAAACACTTAGAAATCACCATGATAGTGAATCCAGTGTTCAATGTAGTAATAATTTACATTGAAAGTCTAGTATATTTGGCAAAACGCTTTATAAATACTTGAAATCCAGTAAATGAGCTTCAATCACTGGTCAAAAGTCGTTCAAACACAGTGAATTCAAAGGAAAGAGTAAGGAAATATATGAAGATGCCTGAAACAATAAGAATACAAGTTCATTGAGCTTGAATACACGAAAAACACTGTATATTTTCGGCTAAACTGTGTTTAAAATGTAGAGAAGTGAGTGCGATACTGCTTACATCTATAATTAAGTGTAAAAAGGCTGTCAATTTAGGAATGAAGTTGTGGAAACAGCAGTTCTTCTTCACAGACTGATGTAACAGCATAAATGTATTGAAAACTCTGAGAAATCACCATTGTAGTTAAGCCAGTGTTCAATGTAGTAATAATTTACATTGAAAGTCTAGTATATTTGGCAAAACGCTTTATAAATACTTGAAATCCAGTAAATGAGCTTCAATCACTGGTCAAAAGTAGTTCAAACACAGTGAATTCAAAGAAAAGACTAAGGACATATATGGAGATGAGTGAAACAATAAGATACAAGTTCATTGAGCTTGAATGCATGAACAACACTGTTCATTTTCGGCTAAACTGTGTTTAAAACGCAGAGAAGTTAGTGCGATACCGGTTACTTCTAAATTTAGTGTTAAAGGGCTTTGAATTGAGGAATAAAGTGGATGAAACATCAGTTCTTCTTCACAGAGCTGATGTAACAGCATAAATGTATTGAAAACCCTTAGAAATCACCATGATAGTGAAGCCAGTGTTCAATGTAGTAATAATTTACATTGAAAGTCTAGTATATTTGGCAAAACGCTTTATAAATACTTGAAATTCAGTAAATGAGCTTCAATCACTGGTCAAAAGTAGATCAAACACTGTTATTCAAAGGAAAGACTAAAAAAATATATAGAAAGGTGCCTGAAACAAAAGGAATACAAGTTCACTGAGCTTTAATACACGAAAGAATTTATTTTCGGCTAAACTGTGTTTAAAACGCAAAGAAGTGAGTGCGATACTGGTTACTTCTATAATTTAGTGTAAAAAGGCTGTCAATTTAGGAATAAAGTTGAGGAAACACCAGTTCTTCTTCACAGAGCTGATGTAACAGCATAAATGTATTGAAAACACTTAGAAATCACCATGATAGTGAATCCAGTGTTCAATGTAGTAATAATTTACATTGAAAGTCTAGTATATTTGGCAAGACGCTTTATAAATACTTGGAAATCCAGTAAATGAGCTTCAATCACTGGTCAAAAGTCGTTCAAACACAGTGAATTCAAAGGAAAGAGTAAGGAAATATATGAAGATGCCTGAAACAATAAGAATACAAGTTCATTGAGCTTGAATACACGAAAAACACTGTATATTTTCGGCTAAACTGTGTTTAAAATGTAGAGAATTGAGTGCGATACTGGTTACTTCTATAATTAAGTGTAAAAAGGCTGTCAATTTAGGAATAAAGTTGAGGAAACACCAGTTCTTCTTCACAGACTGATGTAACAGCATAAATGTATTGAAAACTCTGAGAAATCACCATTGTAGTTAAGCCAGTGTTCAATGTAGTAATAATTTACATTGAAAGTCTAGTATATTTGGCAAAACGCTTTATAAATACTTGAAATCCAGTAAATGAGCTTCAATCACTGGTCAAAAGTAGATCAAACACTGTGAATTCAAAGGAAAGACTAAAAAAATATATAGAAAGGTGCCTGAAACAAAAGGAATACAAGTTCACTGAGCTTTAATACACGAAAGAATTTATTTTCGGCTAAACTGTGTTTAAAACGCAAAGAAGTGAGTGTGATACTGGTTACTTCTATAATTTAGTGTAAAAAGGCTGTCAATTTAGGAATAAAGTTGAGGAAACACCAGTTCTTCTTCACAGAGCTGATGTAACTGCATAAATGTATTGAAAACACTTAGAAATCACCATGATAGTGAATCCAGTGTTCAATGTAGTAATAATTTACATTGAAAGTCTAGTATATTTGGCAAAACGCTTTATAAATACTTGGAAATCCAGTAAATGAGCTTCAATCACTGGTCAAATGTCGTTCAAACACAGTGAATTCAAAGGAAAGAGTAAGGAAATATATGAAGATGCCTGAAACAATAAGAATACAAGTTCATTGAGCTTGAATACACGAAAAACACTGTATATTTTAGGCTAAACTGTTTAAAATGTAGAGAAGTGAGTGCGATACTGGTTAATTCTATAATTAAGTGTAAAAAGGCTGTCAATTTAGGAATAAAGTTTAGGAAACACCAGTTCTTCTTCACAGAGCTGATGTAACAGCATAAATGTATTGAAAACCCTTAGAAATCACCATGATAGTGAAGCCAGTGTTCAATGTAGTAATAATTTACATTGAAAGTCTAGTATATTTGGCAAAACGCTTTATAAATACTTGAAATCCAGTAAATGAGCTTCAATCACTGGTCAAAAGTAGTTCAAACACAGTGAATTCAAAGAAAAGACTAAGGACATATATGGAGATGAGTGATACAATAAGATACAAGTTCATTGAGCTTGAATGCATGAACAACACTGTTCATTTTCGGCTAAACTGTGTTTAAAACGCAGAAAAGTGAGTGCGATACCGGTTACTTCTAAATTTAGTGTAATAGGGCTATCAATTTAGGAATAAAGTTGAGGAAACACCAGTTCTTCTTCACAGACTGATGTAACAGCATAAATGTATTGAAAACACTTAGAAATCACCATGATAGTGAATCCAGTGTTCAATGTAGTAATAATTTACATTGAAAGTCTAGTATATTTGGCAAAACGCTTTATAAATACTTGGAAATCCAGTAAATGAGCTTCAATCACTGGTCAAAAGTCGTTCAAACACAGTGAATTCAAAGGAAAGAGTAAGGAAATATATGAAGATGCCTGAAACAATAAGAATACAAGTTCATTGAGCTTGAATACACGAAAAACACTGTATATTTTCGGCTAAACTGTGTTTAAAATGTAGAGAAGTGAGTGCGATACTGGTTACTTCTATAATTAAGTGTAAAAAGGCTGTCAATTTAGGAATGAAGTTGAGGAAACACCAGTTCTTCTTCACAGAGCTGATGTAACAGCATAAATGTATTGAAAACCCTTAGAAATCACCATGATAGTGAAGCCAGTGTTCAATGTAGTAATAATTTACATTGAAAGTCTAGTATATTTGGCAAAACGCTTTATAAATACTTGAAATCCAGAAATGAGCTTCAATCACTGGTCAAAAGTAGTTCAAACACAGTGAATTCAAAGAAAAGACTAAGGACATATATGGAGATGAGTGAAACAATAAGATACAAGTTCATTGAGCTTGAATGCATGAACAACACTGATCATTTTCGGCTAAACTGTGTTTAAAACGCAGAGAAGTGAGTGCGATACCGGTTACTTCTAAATTTAGTGTTAAAGGGCTGACAATTGAGGAATAAAGTGGATGAAACATCAGTTCTTCTTCACAGAGGTGATGTAACAGTATAAATGTATTGAAAACTCTTAAAAATCACCATGATAGTGAAGCCAGTGTTCAATGTAGTAATAATTTACATTGAAAGTCTAGTATATTTGGCAAAACGCTTTATAAATACTTGAAATCCAGTAAATGAGCTTCAATCACTGGTCAAAAGTAGTTCAAACACAGTGAATTCAAAGAAAAGACTAAGGACATATATGGAGATGAGTGAAACAATAAGATACAAGTTTATTGAGCTTGAATGCATGAACAACACTGTTCATTTTCGGCTAAACTGTGTTTAAAACGCAGAGAAGTGAGTGCGATACCGGTTACTTCTAAATTTAGTGTTAAAGGGCTGTCAATTGAGGAATAAAGTGGATGAAACATCAGTTCTTCTTCACAGAGGTGATGTAACATTATAAATGTATTGAAAACTCCTAGAAATCACCATGATAGTGAAGCCAGTGTTCAATGTAGTAATAATTTACATTGAAAGTCTAGTATATTTGGCAAAACGCTTTATAAATACTTGAAATCCAGTAAATGAGCTTCAATCACTGGTCAAAAGTAGTTCAAACACAGTGAATTCAAAGAAAAGACTAAGGACATATATGGAGATGAGTGAAACAATAAGATACAAGTTCATTGAGCTTGAATGCATGAACAACACTGTTCATTTTCGGCTAAACTGTGTTTAAAACGCAGAAAAGTGAGTGCGATACCGGTTACTTCTAAATTTAGTGTAATAGGGCTATCAATTTAGGAATAAAGTTGAGGAAACACCAGTTCTTCTTCACAGACTGATGTAACAGCATAAATGTATTGAAAACACTTAGAAATCACCATGATAGTGAATCCAGTGTTCAATGTAGTAATAATTTACATTGAAAGTCTAGTATATTTGGCAAAACGCTTTATAAATACTTGGAAATCCAGTAAATGAGCTTCAATCACTGGTCAAAAGTCGTTCAAACACAGTGAATTCAAAGGAAAGAGTAAGGAAATATATGAAGATGCCTGAAACAATAAGAATACAAGTTCATTGAGCTTGAATACACGAAAAACACTGTATATTTTCGGCTAAACTGTGTTTAAAATGTAGAGAAGTGAGTGCGATACTGGTTACTTCTATAATTAAGTGTAAAAAGGCTGTCAATTTAGGAATGAAGTTGAGGAAACACCAGTTCTTCTTCACAGAGCTGATGTAACAGCATAAATGTATTGAAAACCCTTAGAAATCACCATGATAGTGAAGCCAGTGTTCAATGTAGTAATAATTTACATTGAAAGTCTAGTATATTTGGCAAAACGCTTTATAAATACTTGAAATCCAGTAAATGAGCTTCAATCACTGGTCAAAAGTAGTTCAAACACAGTGAATTCAAAGAAAAGACTAAGGACATATATGGAGATGAGTGAAACAATAAGATACAAGTTCATTGAGCTTGAATGCATGAACAACACTGATCATTTTCGGCTAAACTGTGTTTAAAACGCAGAGAAGTGAGTGTGATACCGGTTACTTCTAAATTTAGTGTTAAAGGGCTGTCAATTGAGGAATAAAGTGGATGAAACATCAGTTCTTCTTCACAGAGGTGATGTAACAGTATAAATGTATTGAAAACTCTTAAAAATCACCATGATAGTGAAGCCAGTGTTCAATGTAGTAATAATTTACATTGAAAGTCTAGTATATTTGGCAAAACGCTTTATAAATACTTGAAATCCAGTAAATGAGCTTCAATCACTGGTCAAAAGTAGTTCAAACACAGTGAATTCAAAGAAAAGACTAAGGACATATATGGAGATGAGTGAAACAATAAGATACAAGTTCATTGAGCTTGAATGCATGAACAACACTGTTCATTTTCGGCTAAACTGTGTTTAAAACGCAGAGAAGTGAGTGCGATACCGGTTACTTCTAAATTTAGTGTTAAAGGGCTGTCAATTGAGGAATAAAGTGGATGAAACATCAGTTCTTCTTCACAGAGGTGATGTAACATTATAAATGTATTGAAAACTCTTAGAAATCACCATGATAGTGAAGCCAGTGTTCAATGTAGTAATAATTTACATTGAAAGTCTAGTATATTTGGCAAAACGCTTTATAAATACTTGAAATCCAGTAAATGAGCTTCAATCACTGGTCAAAAGTAGTTCAAACACAGTGAATTCAAAGAAAAGACTAAGGACATATATGGAGATGAGTGAAACAATAAGATACAAGTTCATTGAGCTTGAATGCATGAACAACACTGTTCATTTTCGGCTAAATTGTGTTTAAAACGCAGAGAAGTGAGTGCGATACCGGTTACTTCTAAATTTAGTGTAATAGGGCTATCAATTTAGGAATAAAGTGGATGAAACATCAGTTCTTCTTCACAGACAGATGTAACAGCATAAATGTATTGAAAACGCAGAGAAATCACCATTGTAGTTAAGCCAGTGTTCAATGTAGTAATAATTTACATTGAAAGTCTAGTATATTTGTCAAAACGCTTTATAAATACTTGAAATTCAGTAAATGAGGTTCAATCACTGGTCAAAAGTAGATCAAACACTGTGAATTCAAAGGAAAGACTAAAAAAATATATAGAAAGGTGCCTGAAACAAAAGGAATACAAGTTCACTGAGCTTTAATACACGAAAGAATTTATTTTCGGCTAAATTGTGTTTAAAACGCAGAGAAGTGAGTGCGATACCGGTTACTTCTAAATTTAGTGTAATAGGGCTATCAATTTAGGAATAAAGTTGAGGAAACACCAGTTCTTCTTCACAGACTGATGTAACAGCATAAATGTATTGAAAACACTTAGAAATCACCATGATAGTGAATCCAGTGTTCAATGTAGTAATAATTTACATTGAAAGTCTAGTATATTTGGCAAAACGCTTTATAAATACTTGGAAATCCAGTAAATGAGCTTCAATCACTGGTCAAAAGTCGTTCAAACACAGTGAATTCAAAGGAAAGAGTAAGGAAATATATGAAGATGCCTGAAACAATAAGAATACAAGTTCATTGAGCTTGAATACACGAAAAACACTGTATACTTTCGGCTAAACTGTGTTTAAAATGTAGAGAAGTGAGTGCGATACTGGTTACTTCTATAATTAAGTGTAAAAAGGCTGTCAATTTAGGAATGAAGTTGAGGAAACACCAGTTCTTCTTCACAGAGCTGATGTAACAGCATAAATGTATTGAAAACCCTTAAAAATCACCATGATAGTGAAGCCAGTGTTCAATGTAGTAATAATTTACATTGAAAGTCTAGTATATTTGGCAAAACGCTTTATAAATACTTGAAATCCAGTAAATGAGCTTCAATCACTGGTCAAAAGTAGTTCAAACACAGTGAATTCAAAGAAAAGACTAAGGACATATATGGAGATGAGTGAAACAATAAGATACAAGTTCATTGAGCTTGAATGCATGAACAACACTGATCATTTTCGGCTAAACTGTGTTTAAAACGCAGAGAAGTGAGTGCGATACCGGTTACTTCTAAATTTAGTGTTAAAGGGCTGTCAATTGAGGAATAAAGTGGATGAAACATCAGTTCTTCTTCACAGAGGTGATGTAACATTATAAATGTATTGAAAACTCCTAGAAATCACCATGATAGTGAAGCCAGTGTTCAATGTAGTAATAATTTACATTGAAAGTCTAGTATATTTGGCAAAACGCTTTATAAATACTTGAAATCCAGTAAATGAGCTTCAATCACTGGTCAAAAGTAGTTCAAACACAGTGAATTCAAAGAAAAGACTAAGGACATATATGGAGATGAGTGATACAATAAGATACAAGTTCATTGAGCTTGAATGCATGAACAACACTGTTCATTTTCGGCTAAACAGTGTTTAAAACGCAGAAAAGTGAGTGCGATACCGGTTACTTCTAAATTTAGTGTAATAGGGCTATCAATTTAGGAATAAAGTTGAGGAAACACCAGTTCTTCTTCACAGACTGATGTAACAGCATAAATGTATTGAAAACACTTAGAAATCACCATGATAGTGAATCCAGTGTTCAATGTAGTAATAATTTACATTGAAAGTCTAGTATATTTGGCAAAACGCTTTATAAATACTTGGAAATCCAGTAAATGAGCTTCAATCACTGGTCAAAAGTCGTTCAAACACAGTGAATTCAAAGGAAAGAGTAAGGAAATATATGAAGATGCCTGAAACAATAAGAATACAAGTTCATTGAGCTTGAATACACGAAAAACACTGTATATTTTCGGCTAAACTGTGTTTAAAATGTAGAGAAGTGAGTGCGATACTGGTTACTTCTATAATTAAGTGTAAAAAGGCTGTCAATTTAGGAATGAAGTTGAGGAAACACCAGTTCTTCTTCACAGAGCTGATGTAACAGCATAAATGTATTGAAAACTCTTAGAAATCACCATGATAGTGAAGCCAGTGTTCAATGTAGTAATAATTTACATTGAAAGTCTAGTATATTTGGCAAAACGCTTTATAAATACTTGAAATCCAGTAAATGAGCTTCAATCACTGGTCAAAAGTAGTTCAAACACAGTGAATTCAAAGAAAAGACTAAGGACATATATGGAGATGAGTGAAACAATAAGATACAAGTTTATTGAGCTTGAATGCATGAACAACACTGTTCATTTTCGGCTAAACTGTGTTTAAAACGCAGAGAAGTGAGTGCGATACAGGTTACTTCTAAATTTAGTGTTAAAGGGCTGTCAATTGAGGAATAAAGTGGATGAAACATCAGTTCTTCTTCACAGAGGTGATGTAACATTATAAATGTATTGAAAACTCTTAGAAATCACCATGATAGTGAAGCCAGTGTTCAATGTAGTAATAATTTACATTGAAAGTCTAGTATATTTGGCAAAACGCTTTATAAATACTTGAAATCCAGTAAATGAGCTTCAATCACTGGTCAAAAGTAGTTCAAACACAGTGAATTCAAAGAAAAGACTAAGGACATATATGGAGATGAGTGAAACAATAAGATACAAGTTCATTGAGCTTGAATGCATGAACAACATTGTTCATTTTCGGCTAAACTGTGTTTAAAACGCAGAGAAGTGAGTGTGATACCGGTTACTTCTAAATTTAGTGTAATAGGGCTATCAATTTAGGAATAAAGTGGATGAAACATCAGTTCTTCTTCACAGACAGATGTAACAGCATAAATGTATTGAAAACTCAGAGAAATCACCATTGTAGTTAAGCCAGTGTTCAATGTAGTAATAATTTACATTGAAAGTCTAGTATATTTGTCAAAACGCTTTATAAATACTTGAAATTCAGTAAATGATGTTCAATCACTGGTCAAAAGTAGATCAAACACTGTGAATTCAAAGGAAAGACTAAAAAAATATATAGAAAGGTGCCTGAAACAAAAGGAATACAAGTTCACTGAGCTTTAATACACGAAAAACACTGTATATTTTCGGCTAAACTGTGTTTAAAATGTAGAGAAGTGAATGCGATACTGCTTACTTCTATAATTAAGTGTAAAAAGGCTGTCAATTTAGGAATGAAGTTGTGGAAACACCAGTTCTTCTTCACAGAGCTGATGTAACAGCATAAATGTATTGAAAACCCTTAGAAATCACCATGATAGTGAAGCCAGTGTTCAATGTAGTAATAATTTACATTGAAAGTCTAGTATATTTGGCAAAACGCTTTATAAATACTTGAAATCCAGTAAATGAGCTTCAATCACTGGTCAAAAGTAGTTCAAACACAGTGAATTCAAAGAAAAGACTAAGGACATATATGGAGATGAGTGAAACAATAAGATACAAGTTCATTGAGCTTGAATGCATGAACAACACTGTTCATTTTCGGCTAAACTGTGTTTACAACGCAGAGAAGTGAGTGCGATACCGGTTACTTCTAAATTTAGTGTTAAAGGGCTGTCAATTGAGGAATAAAGTGGATGAAACATCAGTTCTTCTTCACAGAGGTGATGTAACAGTATAAATGTATTGAAAACTCTTTGAAATCACCATGATAGTGAAGCCAGTGTTCAATGTAGTAATAATTTACATTGAAAGTCTAGTATATTTGGCAAAATGCTTTATAAATACTTGAAATCCAGTAAATGAGCTTCAATCACTGGTCAAAGGTAGTTCAAACCCAGTGAATTCAAACAAAAGACTAAGGACATATATGGAGATGAGTGAAACAATAAGATACAAGTTCATTGAGCTTGAATGCATGAACAACACTGTTCATTTTCGGCTAAACTGTGTTTAAAACGCAGAGAAGTGAGTGCGATACCAGTTACTTCTAAATTTAGTGTAATAGGGCTATCAATTTACGAATAAAGTGGATGAAACATCAGTTCTTCTTCATAGAGGTGATGTAACAGTTTAAATGTATTGAAAACTCTTAGAAATCACCATGATAGTGAAGCCAGTGTTCAAGGTAGTAATAATTTACATTGAAAGTCTAGTATATTTGGCAAAATGCTTTATAAATACTTGAAATCCAGTAAATGAGCTTCAATCACTGGTCAAAGGTAGTTCAAACCCAGTGAATTCAAACAAAAGACTAAGGACATATATGGAGATGAGTGAAACAATAAGATACAAGTTCATTGAGCTTGAATGCATGAACAACACTGTTCATTGTCGGCTAAACTGTGTTTAAAACGCAGAGAAGTGAGTGCGATACCGGTTACTTCTAAATTTAGTGTAATAGGGCTATCAATTTAAGAATAAAGTGGATCAAACATCAGTTCTTCTTCACAGACTGATGTAACAGCATAAATGTATTGAAAACTCTGAGAAATCACCATTGTAGTTAAGCCAGTGTTCAATGTAGTAATAATTTACATTGAAAGTCGAGTATATTTGGCAAAACGCTTTATAAATACTTGAAATCCAGTAAATGAGCTTCAATCACTGGTCAAAAGTAGTTCAAACACAGTGAATTCAAAGAAAAGACTAAGGACATATATGGAGATGAGTGAAACAATAAGATACAAGTTCATTGAGCTTGAATGCATGAACAACACTGTTCATTTTCGGCTAAACTGTGTTTAAAACGCAGAGAAGTGAGTGCGATACCGGTTACTTCTAAATTTAGTGTTAAAGGGCTGTCAATTGAGGAATAAAGTGGATGAAACATCAGTTCTTCTTCACAGAGGTGATGTAACAGTATAAATGTATTGAAAACTCTTAGAAATCACCATGATAGTGAAGCCAGTGTTCAATGTATTAATAATTTACATTGAAAGTCTAGTATATTTGGCAAAACGCTTTATAAATACTTCAAATCCAGTAAATGAGCTTCAATCACTGGTCAAAAGTAGTTCAAACACAGTGAATTCAAAGAAAAGACTAAGGACATATATGGAGATGAGTGAAACAATAAGATACAAGTTCATTGAGCTTGAATGCATGAACAACACTGTTCATTTTCGGCTAAACTGTGTTTAAAACGCAGAGAAGTGAGTGCGATACCGGTTACTTCTAAATTTAGTGTAATAGGGCTATCAATTTAGGAATAAAGTGGATGAAACATCAGTTCTTCTTCACAGACAGATGTAACAGCATAAATGTATTGAAAACTCAGAGAAATCACCATTGTAGTTAAGCCAGTGTTCAATGTAGAAATAATTTACATTGAAATTCTAGTATATTTGGCAAAACGCTTTATAAATACTTGAAATTCAGTAAATGATGTTCAATCACTGGTCAAAAGTAGATCAAACACTGTGACTTCAAAGGATAGACTAAAAAAATATATAGAAAGGTGCCTGAAACAAAAGGAATACAAGTTCACTGAGCTTTAATACACGAAAGAATTTATTTTCGGCTAAACTGTGTTTAAAACGCAAAGAAGTGAGTGCGATACTGGTTACTTCTATAATTTAGTGTAAAAAGGCTGTCAATTTAGGAATAAAGTTGAGGAAACACCAGTTCTTCTTCACAGAGCTGATGTAACAGCATAAATGTATTGAAAACACTTAGAAATCACCATGATAGTGAATCCAGTGTTCAATGTAGTAATAATTTACATTGAAAGTCTAGTATATTAGGCAAAACGCTTTATAAATACTTGGAAATCCAGTAAATGAGCTTCAATCACTGGTCAAAAGTCTTTCAAACACAGTGAATTCAAAGGAAAGAGTAAGGAAATATATGAAGATGCCTGAAACAATAAGAATACAAGTTCATTGAGCTTGAATACACGAAAAACACTGTATATTTTCGGCTAAACTGTGTTTAAAATGTAGAGAAGTGAGTGCGATACTGGTTACTTCTATAATTAAGTGTAAAAAGGCTGTCAATTTAGGAATAAAGTTGAGGAAACACCAGTTCTTCTTCACAGACTGATGTAACAGCATAAATGTATTGAAAACTCTGAGAAATCACCATTGTAGTTAAGCCAGTGTTCAATGTAGTAATAATTTACATTGAAAGTCTAGTATATTTGGCAAAACGCTTTATAAATACTTGAAATCCAGTAAATGAGCTTCAATCACTGGTCAAAAGTAGTTCAAACACAGTGAATTCAAAGGAAAGAGTAAGGAAATATATGAAGATGCCTGAAACAATAAGAATACAAGTTCATTGAGCTTGAATACACGAAAAACACTGTATATTTTCGGCTAAACTGTGTTTAAAATATAGAGAAGTGAGTGCGATACTGCTTACTTCTATAATTAAGTGTAAAAAGGCTGTCAATTTAGGAATGAAGTTGTGGAAACACCAGTTCTTCTTCACAGAGCTGATGTAACAGCATAAATGTATTGAAAACCCTTAGAAATCACCATGATAGTGAAGCCAGTGTTCAATGTAGTAATAATTTACATTGAAAGTCTAGTATATTTGGCAAAACGCTTTATAAATACTTCAAATCCAGTAAATGAGCTTCAATCACTGGTCAAAAGTAGTTCAAACACAGTGAATTCAAAGAAAAGACTAAGGACATATATGGAGATGAGTGAAACAATAAGATACAAGTTCATTGAGCTTGAATGCATGAACAACACTGTTCATTTTCGGCTAAACTGTGTTTAAAACGCAGAGAAGTGAGTGCGATACCGGTTACTTCTAAATTTAGTGTTAAAGGGCTGGCAATTGAGGAATAAAGTGGATGAAACATCAGTTCTTCTTCACAGAGGTGATGTAACAGTATAAATGTATTGAAAACTCTTAGAAATCACCATGATAGTGAAGCCAGTGTTCAATGTAGTAATAATTTACATTGAAAGTCTAGTATATTTGGCAAAATGCTTTATAAATACTTGAAATCCAGTAAATGAGCTTCAATCACTGGTCAAAAGTAGTTCAAACACAGTGAATTCAAAGAAAAGACTAAGGACATATATGGAGATGAGTGAAACGATAAGATACAAGTTCATTGAGCTTGAATGCATGAACAACACTGTTCATTTTCGGCTAAACTGTGTTTAAAACGCAGAGAAGTGAGTGCGATACCGGTTACTTCTAAATTTAGTGTAATAGGGCTATCAATTTAAGAATAAAGTGGATCAAACATCAGTTCTTCTTCACAGACTGATGTAACAGCATAAATGTATTGAAAACTCTGAGAAATCACCATTGTAGTTAAGCCAGTGTTCAATGTAGTAATAATTTACATTGAAAGTCGAGTATATTTGGCAAAACGCTTTATAAATACTTGAAATCCAGTAAATGAGCTTCAATCACTGGTCAAAAGTAGTTCAAACACAGTGAATTCAAAGAAAAGACTAAGGACATATATGGAGATGAGTGAAACAATAAGATACAAGTTCATTGAGCTTGAATGCATGAACAACACTGTTCATTTTCGGCTAAACTGTGTTTACAACGCAGAGAAGTGAGTGCGATACCGGTTACTTCTAAATTTAGTGTTAAAGGGCTGTCAATTGAGGAATAAAGTGGATGAAACATCAGTTCTTCTTCACAGAGGTGATGTAACAGTATAAATGTATTGAAAACTCTTAGAAATCACCATGATAGTGAAGCCAGTGTTCAATGTAGTAATAATTTACATTGAAAGTCTAGTATATTTGGCAAAACGCTTTATAAATACTTGAAATCCAGTAAATGAGCTTCAATCACTGGTCAAAAGTAGTTCAAACACAGTGAATTCAAAGAAAAGACTAAGGACATATATGGAGATGAGTGAAACAATAAGATACAAGTTTATTGAGCTTGAATGCATGAACAACACTGTTCATTTTCGGCTAAACTGTGTTTAAAACGCAGAGAAGTGAGTGCGATACCGGTTACTTCTAAATTTAGTGTAATAGGGCTATCAATTTAGGAATAAACTGGATGAAACATCAGTTCTTCTTCACAGACAGATGTAACAGCATAAATGTATTGAAAACTCAGAGAAATCACCATTGTAGTTAAGCCAGTGTTCAATGTAGTAATAATTTACATTGAAAATCTAGTATATTTGGCAAAACGCTTTATAAATACTTGAAATTCAGTAAATGATGTTCAATCACTGGTCAAAAGTAGATCAAACACTGTGACTTCAAAGGATAGACTAAAAAAATATATAGAAAGGTGCCTGAAACAAAAGGAATACAAGTTCACTGAGCTTTAATACACGAAAGAATTTATTTTCGGCTAAACTGTGTTTAAAACGCAAAGAAGTGAGTGCGATACTGGTTACTTCTATAATTTAGTGTAAAAAGGCTGTCAATTTAGGAATAAAGTTGAGGAAACACCAGTTCTTCTTCACAGAGCTGATGTAACAGCATAAATGTATTGAAAACACTTAGAAATCACCATGATAGTGAATCCAGTGTTCAATGTAGTAATAATTTACATTGAAAGTCTAGTATATTAGGCAAAACGCTTTATAAATACTTGGAAATCCAGTAAATGAGCTTCAATCACTGGTCAAAAGTCGTTCAAACACAGTGAATTCAAAGGAAAGAGTAAGGAAATATATGAAGATGCATGAAACAATAAGAATACAAGTTCATTGAGCTTGAATACACGAAAAACACTGTATATTTTCGGCTAAACTGTGTTTAAAATGTAGAGAAGTGAGTGCGATACTGGTTACTTCTATAATTAAGTGTAAAAAGGCTGTCAATTTAGGAATAAAGTTGAGGAAATACCAGTTCTTCTTCACAGACTGATGTAACAGCATAAATGTATTGAAAACTCTGAGAAATCACCATTGTAGTTAAGCCAGTGTTCAATGTAGTAATAATTTACATTTAAAGTCTAGTATATTTGGCAAAACGCTTTATAAATACTTGAAATCCAGTAAAAGAGCTTCAATCACTGGTCAAAAGTAGTTCAAACACAGTGAATTCAAAGGAAAGAGTAAATAAATATATGAAGATGCCTGAAACAATAAGAATACAAGTTCATTGAGCTTGAATACACGAAAAACACTGTATATTTTCGGCTAAACTGTGTTTGAAATGTAGAGAAGTGAGTGCGATACTGCTTACTTCTATAATTAAGTGTAAAAAGGCTGTCAATTTAGGAATGAAGTTGTGGAAACTCCAGTTTTTCTTCACAGAGCTGATGTAACAGCATAAATGTATTGAAAACCCTTAGAAATCACCATGATAGTGAAGCCAGTGTTCAATGTAGTAATAATTTACATTGAAAGTCTAGTATATTTGGCAAAACACTTTATAAATACTTGGAAATCCAGTAAATGAGCTTCAATCACTGGTCAAAAGTCGTTCAAACACAGTGAGTTCAAAGGAAAGAGTAAGGAAATATATGAAGATGCCTGAAACAATAAGAATACAAGTTCATTGAGCTTGAATACACGAAAAACACTGTATATTTTCGGCTAAACTGTGTTTAAAATGTAGAGAAGTGAGTGCGATACTGGTTACTTCTATAATTTAGTGTAAAAAGGCTGTCAATTTAGGAATAAAGTTGAGGAAACACCAGTTCTTCTTCACAGAGCTGATGTAACAGCATAAATGTATTGAAAACACTTAGAAATCACCATGATAGTGAATCCAGTGTTCAATGTAGTAATAATTTACATTGAAAGTCTAGTATATTTGGCAAAACGCTTTATAAATACGAGAAATCCAGTAAATGAGCTTCAATCACTGGTCAAAAGTCGTTCAAACACAGTGAATTCAAAGGAAAGAGTAAGGAAATATATGAAGATGCCTGAAACAATAAGAATACAAGTTCATTGAGCTTGAATACACGAAAAACACTGTATATTTTCGGCTAAACTGTGTTTAAAATGTAGAGAAGTGAGTGCGATACTGGTTACTTCTATAATTAAGTGTAAAAAGGCTGTCAATTTAGGAATAAAGTTGAGGAAACACCAGTTCTTCTTCACAGTGCTGATGTAACAGCATAAATGTATTGAAAACCCTTAGAAACCACCATGATATTGAAGCCAGTGTTCAATGTAGTAATAATTTACATTGAAAGTCTAGTATATTTGGCAAAACGCTTTATAAATACTAGAAATCCAGTAAATGAGCTTCAATCACTGGTCAAAAGTAGTTCAAACACAGTGAATTCAAAGAAAAGACTAAGGACATATATGGAGATGAGTGAAACAATAAGATACAAGTTCATTGAGCTTGAATGCATGAACAACACTGTTCATTTTCGGCTAAACTGTGTTTAAAACGCAGAGAAGTGAGTGCGATACCGGTTACTTCTAAATTTAGTGTAATAGGGCTATCAATTTAAGAATAAAGTGGATCAAACATCAGTTCTTCTTCACAGACTGATGTAACAGCATAAATGTATTGAAAACTCTGAGAAATCACCATTGTAGTTAAGCCAGTGTTCAATGTAGTAATAATTTACATTGAAAGTCTAGTATATTTGGCAAAACGCTTTATAAATACTTGAAATCCAGTAAATGAGCTTCAATCACTGGTCAAAAGTAGTTCAAACACAGTGAATTCAAAGAAAAGACTAAGGACATATATGGAGATGAGTGAAACAATAAGATACAAGTTCATTGAGCTTGAATGCATGAACAACACTGTTCATTTTCGGCTAAACTGTGTTTAAAATGCAGAGAAGTGAGTGCGATACCGGTTACTTCTAAATTTAGTGTAACAGGGCTATCAATTTAGGAATAAAGTGGATGAAACATCAGTTTGTCTTCATAGAGGTGATGTAACAGTATAAATGTATTGAAAACTCTTAGAAATCACCATGATAGTGAAGCCAGTGTTCAATGTAGTAATAATTTACATTGAAAGTCTTGTATATTTGGCAAAACGCTTTATAAATACTTGGAAATCCAGTAAATGAGCTTCAATCACTGGTCAAAAGTAGTTCAAACACAGTGAATTCAAAGAAAAGACTAAGGACATATATGGAGATGAGTGAAACAATAAGATACAAATTCATTGAGCTTGAATGCATAAACAACACTGTTCATTTACGGCTAAACAGTGTTTAAAACGCAGAGAAGTGAGTGCGATACCGGTTACTTCTAAATTTAGTGTAATAGGGCTATCAATTTAAGTATAAAGTGGATGAAACATCAGTTCTTCTTCACAGACTGATGTAACAGCATAAATGTATTGAAAACTCTGAGAAATCACCATTGTAGTTAAGCCAGTGTTCAATGTAGTAATAATTTACATTGAAAGTCTAGTATATTTGGCAAAACGCTTTATAAATACTTTAAATCCAGTAAATGAGCTTCAATCACTGGTCAAAAGTAGATCAAACACTGTGAATTCAAAGGAAAGACTAAAAAAATATATAGAAAGGTGCCTGAAACAAAAGGAATACAAGTTCACTGAGCTTTAATACACGAAAGAATTTATTTTCGGCTAAACTGTGTTTAAAACGCAAAGAAGTGAGTGCGATACTGGTTACTTCTATAATTTAGTGTAAAAAGGCTGTCAATTTAGGAATAAAGTTGAGGAAACACCAGTTCTTCTTACAGAGCTCATGTAATTGCATAAATGTATTGAAAACACTTAGAAATCACCATGATAGTGAATCCAGTGTTCAATGTAGTAATAATTTACATTGAAAGTCTAGTATATTTGGCAAAACGCTTTATAAATACTTGGAAATCCAGTAAATGAGCTTCAATCACTGGTCAAAAGTCGTTCAAACACAGTGAATTCAAAGGAAAGAGTAAGGAAATATATGAAGATGCCTGAAACAATAAGAATACAAGTTCATTGAGCTTGAATACACGAAAAACACTGTATATTTTCGGCTAAACTGTGTTTAAAATGTTGAGAAGTGAGTGCGATACTGGTTACTTCTATAATTTAGTGTAAAAAGGCTGTCAATTTAGGAATAAAGTTGAGGAAACACCAGTTCTTCTTCACAGTGCTGATGTAACAGCATAAATGTATTGAAAACCCTTAGAAACCACCATGATATTGAAGCCAGTGTTCAATGTAGTAATAATTTACATTGAAAGTCTAGTATATTTGGCAAAACGCTTTATAAATACTTGAAATCCAGTAAATGAGCTTCAATCACTGGTCAAAAGTAGTTCAAACACAGTGAATTCAAAGAAAAGACTAAGGACATATATGGAGATGAGTGAAACAATAAGATACAAGTTCATTGAGCTTGAATGCATGAACAACACTGTTCATTTTCGGCTAAACTGTGTTTAAAATGCAGAGAAGTGAGTGCGATACCGGTTACTTCTAAATTTAGTGTAACAGGGCTATCAATTTAGGAATAAAGTGGATGAAACATCAGTTTGTCTTCATAGAGGTGATGTAACAGTATAAATGTATTGAAAACTCTTAGAAATCACCATGATAGTGAAGCCAGTGTTCAATGTAGTAATAATTTACATTGAAAGTCTTGTATATTTGGCAAAACGCTTTATAAATACTTGAAATCCAATAAATGAGCTTCAATCACTGGTCAAAAGTAGTTCAAACACAGTGAATTCAAAGAAAAGACTAAGGACATATATGGAGATGAGTGAAACAATAAGATACAAGTTCATTGAGCTTGAATGCATAAACAACACTGTTCATTTTCGGCTAAACTGTGTTTAAAACGCAGAGAAGTGAGTGCGATACCGGTTACTTCTAAATTTAGTGTAATAGGGCTATCAATTTAAGAATAAAGTGGATGAAACATCAGTTCTTCTTCACAGACTGATGTAACAGCATAAATGTATTGAAAACTCTGAGAAATCACCATTGTAGTTAAGCCAGTGTTCAATGTAGTAATAATTTACATTGAAAGTCTAGTATATTTGGCAAAACGCTTTATAAATACTTGAAATCCAGTAAATGAGCTTCAATCACTGGTCAAAAGTAGATCAAACACTGTGAATTCAAAGGAAAGACTAAAAAAATATATAGAAAGGTGCCTGAAACAAAAGGAATACAAGTTCACTGAGCTTTAATACACGAAAGAATTTATTTTCGGCTAAACTGTGTTTAAAACTCAAAGAAGTGAGTGCGATACTGGTTACTTCTATAATTTAGTGTAAAAAGGCTGTCAATTTAGGAATAAAGTTGAGGAAACACCAGTTCTTCTTACAGAGCTCATGTAATTGCATAAATGTATTGAAAACACTTAGAAATCACCATGATAGTGAATCCAGTGTTCAATGTAGTAATAATTTACATTGAAAGTCTAGTATATTTGGCAAAACGCTTTATAAATACTTGGAAATCCAGTAAATGAGCTTCAATCACTGGTCAAAAGTCGTTCAAACACAGTGAATTCAAAGGAAAGAGTAAGGAAATATATGAAGATGCCTGAAACAATAAGAATACAAGTTCATTGAGCTTGAATACACGAAAAACACTGTATATTTTCGGCTAAACTGTGTTTAAAATGTAGAGAAGTGAGTGCGATACTGGTTACTTCTATAATTAAGTGTAAAAAGGCTGTCAATTTAGGAATAAAGTTGAGGAAACACCAGTTCTTCTTCACAGTGCTGATGTAACAGCATAAATGTATTGAAAACCCTTAGAAACCACCATGATATTGAAGCCAGTGTTCAATGTAGTAATAATTTACATTGAAAGTCTAGTATATTTGGCAAAACGCTTTATAAATACTTGAAATCCAGTAAATGAGCTTCAATCACTGGTCAAAAGTAGTTCAAACACAGTGAATTCAAAGAAAAGACTAAGGACATATATGGAGATGAGTGAAACAATAAGATACAAGTTCATTGAGCTTGAATGCATGAACAACACTGTTCATTTTCGGCTAAACTGTGTTTAAAATGCAGAGAAGTGAGTGCGATACCGGTTACTTCTAAATTTAGTGTAACAGGGCTATCAATTTAGGAATAAAGTGGATGAAACATCAGTTTGTCTTCATAGAGGTGATGTAACAGTATAAATGTATTGAAAACTCTTAGAAATCACCATGATAGTGAAGCCAGTGTTCAATGTAGTAATAATTTACATTGAAAGTCTTGTATATTTGGCAAAACGCTTTATAAATACTTGAAATCCAATAAATGAGCTTCAATCACTGGTCAAAAGTAGTTCAAACACAGTGAATTCAAAGAAAAGACTAAGGACATATATGGAGATGAGTGAAACAATAAGATACAAATTCATTGAGCTTGAATGCATAAACAACACTGTTCATTTACGGCTAAACAGTGTTTAAAACGCAGAGAAGTGAGTGCGATACCGGTTACTTCTAAATTTAGTGTAATAGGGCTATCAATTTAAGTATAAAGTGGATGAAACATCAGTTCTTCTTCACAGACTGATGTAACAGCATAAATGTATTGAAAACTCTGAGAAATCACCATTGTAGTTAAGCCAGTGTTCAATGTAGTAATAATTTACATTGAAAGTCTAGTATATTTGGCAAAACGCTTTATAAATACTTTAAATCCAGTAAATGAGCTTCAATCACTGGTCAAAAGTAGATCAAACACTGTGAATTCAAAGGAAAGACTAAAAAAATATATAGAAAGGTGCCTGAAACAAAAGGAATACAAGTTCACTGAGCTTTAATACACGAAAGAATTTATTTTCGGCTAAACTGTGTTTAAAACGCAAAGAAGTGAGTGCGATACTGGTTACTTCTATAATTTAGTGTAAAAAGGCTGTCAATTTAGGAATAAAGTTGAGGAAACACCAGTTCTTCTTACAGAGCTCATGTAATTGCATAAATGTATTGAAAACACTTAGAAATCACCATGATAGTGAATCCAGTGTTCAATGTAGTAATAATTTACATTGAAAGTCTAGTATATTTGGCAAAACGCTTTATAAATACTTGGAAATCCAGTAAATGAGCTTCAATCACTGGTCAAAAGTCGTTCAAACACAGTGAATTCAAAGGAAAGAGTAAGGAAATATATGAAGATGCCTGAAACAATAAGAATACAAGTTCATTGAGCTTGAATACACGAAAAACAC
Organism: Plecotus auritus; assembly: GCF_963455305.1. Taxonomy (NCBI): domain Eukaryota; kingdom Metazoa; phylum Chordata; class Mammalia; order Chiroptera; family Vespertilionidae; genus Plecotus; species Plecotus auritus. The sequence continues at coordinate 105,395 of NW_027664305.1, read as the reverse complement.
TGTATATTTTCGGCTAAACTGTGTTTAAAATGTTGAGAAGTGAGTGCGATACTGGTTACTTCTATAATTTAGTGTAAAAAGGCTGTCAATTTAGGAATAAAGTTGAGGAAACACCAGTTCTTCTTCACAGTGCTGATGTAACAGCATAAATGTATTGAAAACCCTTAGAAACCACCATGATATTGAAGCCAGTGTTCAATGTAGTAATAATTTACATTGAAAGTCTAGTATATTTGGCAAAACGCTTTATAAATACTTGAAATCCAGTAAATGAGCTTCAATCACTGGTCAAAAGTAGTTCAAACACAGTGAATTCAAAGAAAAGACTAAGGACATATATGGAGATGAGTGAAACAATAAGATACAAGTTCATTGAGCTTGAATGCATGAACAACACTGTTCATTTTCGGCTAAACTGTGTTTAAAATGCAGAGAAGTGAGTGCGATACCGGTTACTTCTAAATTTAGTGTAACAGGGCTATCAATTTAGGAATAAAGTGGATGAAACATCAGTTTGTCTTCATAGAGGTGATGTAACAGTATAAATGTATTGAAAACTCTTAGAAATCACCATGATAGTGAAGCCAGTGTTCAATGTAGTAATAATTTACATTGAAAGTCTTGTATATTTGGCAAAACGCTTTATAAATACTTGAAATCCAATAAATGAGCTTCAATCACTGGTCAAAAGTAGTTCAAACACAGTGAATTCAAAGAAAAGACTAAGGACATATATGGAGATGAGTGAAACAATAAGATACAAGTTCATTGAGCTTGAATGCATAAACAACACTGTTCATTTTCGGCTAAACTGTGTTTAAAACGCAGAGAAGTGAGTGCGATACCGGTTACTTCTAAATTTAGTGTAATAGGGCTATCAATTTAAGAATAAAGTGGATGAAACATCAGTTCTTCTTCACAGACTGATGTAACAGCATAAATGTATTGAAAACTCTGAGAAATCACCATTGTAGTTAAGCCAGTGTTCAATGTAGTAATAATTTACATTGAAAGTCTAGTATATTTGGCAAAACGCTTTATAAATACTTGAAATCCAGTAAATGAGCTTCAATCACTGGTCAAAAGTAGATCAAACACTGTGAATTCAAAGGAAAGACTAAAAAAATATATAGAAAGGTGCCTGAAACAAAAGGAATACAAGTTCACTGAGCTTTAATACACGAAAGAATTTATTTTCGGCTAAACTGTGTTTAAAACGCAAAGAAGTGAGTGCGATACTGGTTACTTCTATAATTTAGTGTAAAAAGGCTGTCAATTTAGGAATAAAGTTGAGGAAACACCAGTTCTTCTTACAGAGCTCATGTAATTGCATAAATGTATTGAAAACACTTAGAAATCACCATGATAGTGAATCCAGTGTTCAATGTAGTAATAATTTACATTGAAAGTCTAGTATATTTGGCAAAACGCTTTATAAATACTTGGAAATCCAGTAAATGAGCTTCAATCACTGGTCAAAAGTCGTTCAAACACAGTGAATTCAAAGGAAAGAGTAAGGAAATATATGAAGATGCCTGAAACAATAAGAATACAAGTTCATTGAGCTTGAATACACGAAAAACACTGTATATTTTCGGCTAAACTGTGTTTAAAATGTAGAGAAGTGAGTGCGATACTGGTTACTTCTATAATTAAGTGTAAAAAGGCTGTCAATTTAGGAATAAAGTTGAGGAAACACCAGTTCTTCTTCACAGTGCTGATGTAACAGCATAAATGTATTGAAAACCCTTAGAAACCACCATGATATTGAAGCCAGTGTTCAATGTAGTAATAATTTACATTGAAAGTCTAGTATATTTGGCAAAACGCTTTATAAATACTTGAAATCCAGTAAATGAGCTTCAATCACTGGTCAAAAGTAGTTCAAACACAGTGAATTCAAAGAAAAGACTAAGGACATATATGGAGATGAGTGAAACAATAAGATACAAGTTCATTGAGCTTGAATGCATGAACAACACTGTTCATTTTCGGCTAAACTGTGTTTACAACGCAGAGAAGTGAGTGCGATACCGGTTACTTCTAAATTTAGTGTTAAAGGGCTGTCAATTGAGGAATAAAGTGGATGAAACATCAGTTCTTCTTCACAGAGGTGATGTAACAGTATAAATGTATTGAAAACTCTTACAAATCACCATGATAGTGAAGCCAGTGTTCAATGTAGTAATAATTTACATTGAAAGTCTAGTATATTTGGCAAAACGCTTTATAAATACTAGAAATCCAGTAAATGAGCTTCAATCACTGGTCAAAAGTAGTTCAAACACAGTGAATTCAAAGAAAAGACTAAGGACATATATGGAGATGAGTGAAACAATAAGATACAAGTTCATTGAGCTTGAATGCATGAACAACACTGTTCATTTTCGGCTAAACTGTGTTTAAAACGAAGAGAAGTGAGTGCGATACCGGTTACTTCTAAATTTAGTGTAATAGGGCTATCAATTTACGAATAAAGTGGATGAAACATCAGTTCTTCTTCATAGAGGTGATGTAACAGTTTAAATGTATTGAAAACTCTTAGAAATCACCATGATAGTGAAGCCAGTGTTCAATGTAGTAATAATTTACATTTTAAGTCTAGTATATTTGGCAAAACGCTTTATAAATACTTGAAATCCAGTAAATGAGCTTCAATCACTGGTCAAAAGTAGTTCAAACACAGTGAATTCAAAGAAAAGACTAAGGACATATATGGAGATGAGTGAAACAATAAGATACAAGTTCATTGAGCTTGAATGCATGAACAACACTGTTCATTTTCGGCTAAACTGTGTTTAAAACGCAGAGAAGTGAGTGCGATACCGGTTACTTCTAAATTTAGTGTAATAGGGCTATCAATTTAAGAATAAAGTGGATCAAACATCAGTTCTTCTTCACAGACTGATGTAACAGCATAAATGTATTGAAAACTCTGAGAAATCACCATTGTAGTTAAGCCAGTGTTCAATGTAGTAATAATTTACATTGAAAGTCTAGTATATTTGGCAAAACGCTTTATAAATACTTGAAATCCAGTAAATGAGCTTCAATCACTGGTCAAAAGTAGTTCAAACACAGTGAATTCAAAGAAAAGACTAAGGACATATATGGAGATGAGTGAAACAATAAGATACAAGTTCATTGAGCTTGAATGCATGAACAACACTGTTCATTTTCGGCTAAACTGTGTTTAAAATGCAGAGAAGTGAGTGCGATACCGGTTACTTCTAAATTTAGTGTAACAGGGCTATCAATTTAGGAATAAAGTGGATGAAACATCAGTTTGTCTTCATAGAGGTGATGTAACAGTATAAATGTATTGAAAACTCTTAGAAATCACCATGATAGTGAAGCCAGTGTTCAATGTAGTAATAATTTACATTGAAAGTCTTGTATATTTGGCAAAACGCTTTATAAATACTTGAAATCCAGTAAATGAGCTTCAATCACTGGTCAAAAGTAGTTCAAACACAGTGAATTCAAAGAAAAGACTAAGGACATATATGGAGATGAGTGAAACAATAAGATACAAGTTCATTGAGCTTGAATGCATGAACAACACTGTTCATTTTCGGCTAAACTGTGTTTAAAACGCAGAGAAGTGAGTGTGATACCGGTTACTTCTAAATTTAGTGTAATAGGGCTATCAATTTAAGAATAAAGTGGATGAAACATCAGTTCTTCTTCACAGACTGATGTAACAGCATAAATGTATTGAAAACTCTGAGAAATCACCATTGTAGTTAAGCCAGTGTTCAATGTAGTAATAATTTACATTGAAAGTCTAGTATATTTGGCAAAACGCTTTATAAATACGAGAAATCCAGTAAATGAGATTCAATCACTGGTCAAAAGTCGTTCAAACACAGTGAATTCAAAGGAAAGAGTAAGGAAATATATGAAGATGCCTGAAACAATAAGAATACAAGTTCATTGAGCTTGAATACACGAAAAACACTGTATATTTTCGGCTAAACTGTGTTTAAAATGTAGAGAAGTGAGTGCGATACTGGTTACTTCTATAATTAAGTGTAAAAAGGCTGTCAATTTAGGAATAAAGTTGAGGAAACACCAGTTCTTCTTCACAGTGCTGATGTAACAGCATAAATGTATTGAAAACCCTTAGAAACCACCATGATATTGAAGCCAGTGTTCAATGTAGTAATAATTTACATTGAAAGTCTAGTATATTTGGCAAAACGCTTTATAAATACTTGAAATCCAGTAAATGAGCTTCAATCACTGGTCAAAAGTAGTTCAAACACAGTGAATTCAAAGAAAAGACTAAGGACATATATGGAGATGAGTGAAACAATAAGATACAAGTTCATTGAACTTGAATGCATGAACAACACTGTTCATTTTCGGCTAAACTGTGTTTACAACGCAGAGAAGTGAGTGCGATACCGGTTACTTCTAAATTTAGTGTTAAAGGGCTGTCAATTGAGGAATAAAGTGGATGAAACATCAGTTCTTCTTCACAGAGGTGATGTAACAGTATAAATGTATTGAAAACTCTTACAAATCACCATGATAGTGAAGCCAGTGTTCAATGTAGTAATAATTTACATTGAAAGTCTAGTATATTTGGCAAAACGCTTTATAAATACTAGAAATCCAGTAAATGAGCTTCAATCACTGGTCAAAAGTAGTTCAAACACAGTGAATTCAAAGAAAAGACTAAGGACATATATGGAGATGAGTGAAACAATAAGATACAAGTTCATTGAGCTTGAATGCATGAACAACACTGTTCATTTTCGGCTAAACTGTGTTTAAAACGCAGAGAAGTGAGTGCGATACCGGTTACTTCTAAATTTAGTGTAATAGGGCTATCAATTTACGAATAAAGTGGATGAAACATCAGTTCTTCTTCATAGAGGTGATGTAACAGTTTAAATGTATTGAAAACTCTTAGAAATCACCATGATAGTGAAGCCAGTGTTCAATGTAGTAATAATTTACATTGAAAGTCTAGTATATTTGGCAAAACGCTTTATAAATACTTGAAATCCAGTAAATGAGCTTCAATCACTGGTCAAAAGTAGTTCAAACACAGTGAATTCAAAGAAAAGACTAAGGACATATATGGAGATGAGTGAAACAATAAGATACAAGTTCATTGAGCTTGAATGCATGAACAACACTGTTCATTTTCGGCTAAACTGTGTTTAAAACGCAGAGAAGTGAGTGCGATACCGGTTACTTCTAAATTTAGTGTAATAGGGCTATCAATTTAAGAATAAAGTGGATCAAACATCAGTTCTTCTTCACAGACTGATGTAACAGCATAAATGTATTGAAAACTCTGAGAAATCACCATTGTAGTTAAGCCAGTGTTCAATGTAGTAATAATTTACATTGAAAGTCTAGTATATTTGGCAAAACGCTTTATAAATACTTGAAATCCAGTAAATGAGCTTCAATCACTGGTCAAAAGTAGTTCAAACACAGTGAATTCAAAGAAAAGACTAAGGACATATATGGAGATGAGTGAAACAATAAGATACAAGTTCATTGAGCTTGAATGCATGAACAACACTGTTCATTTTCGGCTAAACTGTGTTTAAAATGCAGAGAAGTGAGTGCGATACCGGTTACTTCTAAATTTAGTGTAACAGGGCTATCAATTTAGGAATAAAGTGGATGAAACATCAGTTTGTCTTCATAGAGGTGATGTAACAGTATAAATGTATTGAAAACTCTTAGAAATCACCATGATAGTGAAGCCAGTGTTCAATGTAGTAATAATTTACATTGAAAGTCTTGTATATTTGGCAAAACGCTTTATAAATACTTGAAATCCAATAAATGAGCTTCAATCACTGGTCAAAAGTAGTTCAAACACAGTGAATTCAAAGAAAAGACTAAGGACATATATGGAGATGAGTGAAACAATAAGATCCAAGTTCATTGAGCTTGAATGCATAAACAACTCTGTTCATTTTCGGCTAAACTGTGTTTAAAACGCAGAGAAGTGAGTGTGATACCGGTTACTTCTAAATTTAGTGTAACAGGGCTATCAATTTAGGAATAAAGTGGATGAAACATCAGTTTGTCTTCATAGAGGTGATGTAACAGTATAAATGTATTGAAAACTCTTAGAAATCACCATGATAGTGAAGCCAGTGTTCAATGTAGTAATAATTTACATTGAAAGTCTTGTATATTTGGCAAAACGCTTTATAAATACTTGAAATCCAATAAATGAGCTTCAATCACTGGTCAAAAGTAGATCAAACACTGTGAATTCAAAGGAAAGACTAAAAAAATATATAGAAAGGTGCCTGAAACAAAAGGAATACAAGTTCACTGAGCTTTAATACACGAAAGAATTTATTTTCGGCTAAACTGTGTTTAAAACGAAAAGAAGTGAGTGCGATACTGGTTACTTCTATAATTTAGTGTAAAAAGGCTGTCAATTTAGGAATAAAGTTGAGGAAACACCAGTTCTTCTTACAGAGCTCAGGTAACTGCATAAATGTATTGAAAACACTTAGAAATCACCATGATAGTGAATCCAGTGTTCAATGTAGTAATAATTTACATTGAAAGTCTAGTATATTTGGCAAAACGCTTTATAAATACTTGGAAATCTAGTAAATGAGCTTCAATCACTGGTCAAAAGTCGTTCAAACACAGTGAATTCAAAGGAAAGAGTAAGGAAATATATGAAGATGCCTGAAACAATAAGAATACAAGTTCATTGAGCTTGAATACACGAAAAACACTGTATATTTTCGGCTAAACTGTGTTTAAAATGTAGAGAAGTGAGTGCGATACTGGTTACCTCTATAATTTAGTGTAAAAAGGCTGTCAATTTAGGAATAAAGTTGAGGAAACACCAGTTCTTCTTCACAGAGCTGATGTAACAGCATAAATGTATTGAAAACACTTAGAAATCACCATGATAGTGAAGCCAGTGTTCAATGTAGTAATAATTTACATTGAAAGTCTAGTATATTTGGCAAAACGCTTTATAAATACGAGAAATCCAGTAAATGAGCTTCAATCACTGGTCAAAAGTCGTTCAAACACAGTGAATTCAAAGAAAAGACTAAGGACATATATGGAGATGAGTGAAACAATAAGATACAAGTTCATTGAGCTTGAATGCATGAACAACACTGTTCATTTTCGGCTAAACTGTGTTTAAAACGCAGAGAAGTGAGTGCGATACCGGTTACTTCTAAATTTAGTGTTAAAGGGCTGTCAATTGAGGAATAAAGTGGATGAAACATCAGTTCTTCTTCACAGAGGTGATGTAACAGTATAAATGTATTGAAAACCCTTAGAAATCACCATGATAGTGAAGCCAGTGTTCAATGTAGTAATAATTTACATTGAAAGTCTAGTATATTTGGCAAAACGCTTTATAAATACTTTAAATCCAGTAAATGAGCTTCAATCACTGGTCAAAAGTAGTTCAAACACAGTGAATTCAAAGAAAAGACTAAGGACATACATGGAGATGAGTGAAACAATAAGATACAAGTTCATTGAGCTTGAATGCATAAACAACACTGTTCATTTTCGGCTAAACTATGTTTAAAACGCAGAGAAGTGAGTGCGATACCGGTTACTTCTAAATTTAGTGTAATAGGGCTATCAATTTAAGAATAAAGTGGATGAAACATCAGTTCTTCTTCACAGAGCTGATGTAACAGCATAAATGTATTGAAAACTCTGAGAAATCACCATTGTAGTTAAGCCAGTGTTCAATGTAGTAATAATTTACATTGAAAGTCTAGTATATTTGGCAAAAAGCTTTATAAATACTTGAAATCCAGTAAATGAGCTTCAATCACTGGTCAAAAGTAGTTCAAACACAGTGAATTCAAAGACTAAGGACATATATGGAGATGAGTGAAACAATAAGATACAAGTTCATTGAGCTTGAATGCATGAACAACACTGTTCATTTTCGGCTAAACTGTGTTTAAAACGCACAGAAGTGAGGCGATAACGGTTACTTCTAAATTTAGTGTAATAGGGCTATCAATTTAGGAATAAAGTGGATGAAACATCAGTTCTTCTTCACAGACTGATGTAACAGCATAAATGTATTGAAAACTCTGAAAAATCACCATTGTAGGTAAGCCAGTGTTCAATGTAGTAATAATTTACATTGAAAGTCTAGTATATTTGGCAAAACGCTTTATAAATACTTGAAATTCAGTAAATGAGGTTCAATCACTGGTCAAAAGTAGATCAAACACTGTGAATTCAAAGGAAAGACTAAAAAAATATATAGAAAGGTGCCTGAAACAAAAGGAATACAAGTTCACTGAGCTTTAATACACGAAAGAATTTATTTTCGGCTAAACTGTGTTTAAAACGCAAAGAAGTGAGTGCGATACTGGTTACTTCTATAATTTAGTGTAAAAAGGCTGTCAATTTAGGAATAAAGTTGAGGAAACACCAATTCTTCTTCACAGAGCTGATGTAACAGCATAAATGTATTGAAAACACTTAGAAATCACCATGATAGTGAATCCAGTGTTCAATGTAATAATAATTACATTGAAAGTCTAGTATATTTGGCAAAACGCTTTATAAATACTTGGATATCCAGTAAATGAGCTTCAATCACTGGTCAAAAGTCGTTCAAACACAGTGAATTCAAAGGAAAGAGTAAGGAAATATATGAAGATGACTGAAACAATAAGAATACAAGTTCATTGAGCTTGAATACACGAAAAACACTGTATATTTTCGGCTAAACTGTGTTTAAAATATAGAGAAGTGAGTGAGATACTGGTTACTTCTATAATTAAGTGTAAAAAGGCTGTCAATTTAGGAATAAAGTTGAGGAAACACCAGTTCTTCTTCACAGAGCTGATGTAACAGCATAAATGTATTGAAAACCCTTAGAAATCACCATGATAGTGAAGCCAGTGTTCAATGTAGTAATAATTTACATTGAAAGTCTAGTATATTTGGCAAAACGCTTTATAAATACTTGAAATCCAGTAAATGAGCTTCAATCACTGGTCAAAAGTAGTTCAAACACAGTGAATTCAAAGAAAAGACTAAGGACATATATGGAGATGAGTGAAACAATAAGATACAAGTTCATTGAGCTTGAATGCATGAACAACACTGTTCATTTTCGGCTAAACTGTGTTTAAAACGCAGAGAAGTGAGTGCGATACCGGTTACTTCTAAATTTAGTGTTAAAGGGCTGTCAGTTGAGGAATAAAGTGGATGAAACATCAGTTCTTCTTCACAGAGGTGATGTAACAGTATAAATGTATTGAAAACTCTTAGAAATCACCATGATAGTGAAGCCAGTGTTCAATGTAGTAATAATTTACATTGAAAGTCTAGTATATTTGGCAAAACGCTTTATAAATACTTGAAATCCAGTAAATGAGCTTCAATCACTGGTCAAAAGTAGTTCAAACACAGTGAATTCAAAGAAAAGACTAAGGACATATATGGATATGAGTGAAACAATAAGATACAAGTTCATTGAGCTTGAATGCATGAACAACACTGTTCATTTTCGGCTAAACTGTGTTTAAAATGCAGAGAAGTGAGTGCGATACCGGTTACTTCTAAATTCAGTGTAATAGGGCTATCAATTTAGGAATAAAGTGGATGAAACATCAGTTTGTCTTCATAGAGGTGATGTAACAGTATAAATGTATTGAAAACTCTTAGAAATCACCATGATAGTGAAGCCAGTGTTCAATGTAGTAATAATTTACATTGAAAGTCTAGTATATTTGGCAAAACGCTTTATAAATACTTGAAATCCAGTAAATGAGCTTCAATCACTGGTCAAAAGTAGTTCAAACACAGTGAATTCAAAGAAAAGACTAAGGACATATATGGAGATGAGTGAAACAATAAGATACAAGTTCATTGAGCTTGAATGCATAAACAACACTGTTCATTTTCGGCTAAACTGTGTTTAAAACGCAGAGAAGTGAGTGCAATACCGGTTACTTCTAAATTTAGTGTAATAGGGCTATCAATTTAAGAATAAAGTGGATGAAACATCAGTTCTTCTTCACAGACTGATGTAACAGCAAAAATGTATTGAAAACTCTGAGAAATCACCATTGTAGTTAAGCCAGTGTTCAATGTAGTAATAATTTACATTGAAAGTCTAGTATATTTGGCAAAACGCTTTATAAATAAATACTTGAAATCCAGTAAATGAGCTTCAATCACTGGTCAAAAGTCGTTCAAACACAGTGAATTCAAAGGAAAGAGTAAGGAAATATATGAAGATGCCTGAAACAATAAGAATACAAGTTCATTGAGCTTGAATACACGAAAAACACTGTATATTTTCGGCTAAACTGTGTTTAAAATGTAGAGAAGTGAGTGCGATACTGGTTACTTCTATAATTTAGTGTAAAAAGGCTGTCAATTTAGAAATAAAGTTGAGGAAACACCAGTTCTTCTTCACAGAGCTGATGTAACAGCATAAATGTATTGAAAACACTTAGAAATCACCATGATAGTGAATCCAGTGTTCAATGTAGTAATAATTTACATTGAAAGTCTAGTATATTTGGCAAAACACTTTATAAATACTTGGAAATCCAGTAAATGAGCTTCAATCACTGGTCAAAAGTCGTTCAAACACAGTGAATTCAAAGGAAAGAGTAAGGAAATATATGAAGATGCCTGAAACAATAAGAATACAAGTTCATTGAGCTTGAATACACGAAAAACACTGTATATTTTCGGCTAAACTGTGTTTAAAATGTAGAGAAGTGAGTGCGATACTGGTTACTTCTATAATTAAGTGTAAAAAGGCTGTCAATTTAGGAATAAAGTTGAGGAAACACCAGTTCTTCTTCACAGAGCTGATGTAACAGCATAAATGTATTGAAAACCCTTAGAAACCACCATGATATTGAAGCCAGTGTTCAATGTAGTAATAATTTACATTGAAAGTCTAGTATATTTGGCAAAACGCTTTATAAATACTTGAAATCCAGTAAATGAGCTTCAATCACTGGTCAAAAGTAGTTCAAACACAGTGAATTCAAAGAAAAGACTAAGGACATATATAGAGATGAGTGAAACAATAAGATACAAGTTCATTGTGCTTGAATGCATGAACAACACTGTTCATTTTCGGCTAAACTGTGTTTAAAACGCAGAGAAGTGAGTGCGATACCGGTTACTTCTAAATTTAGTGTTAAAGGGCTGTCAATTGAGGAATAAAGTGGATGAAACATCAGTTCTTCTTCACAGAGGTGATGTAACAGTATAAATGTATTGAAAACTCTTAGAAATCACCATGATAGTGAAGCCAGTGTTCAATGTAGTAATAATTTACATTGAAAGTTTAGTATATTTGGCAAAACGCTTTATAAATACTTGAAATCCAGGAAATGAGCTTCAATCACTGGTCAAAAGTAGTTCAAACACAGTGAATTCAAAGAAAAGACTAAGGACATATATGGAGATGAGTGAAACAATAAGATACAAGTTCATTGAGCTTGAATGCATGAACAACACTGTTCATTTTCGGCTAAACTGTGTTTAAAATGCAGAGAAGTGAGTGCGATACCGGTTACTTCTAAATTTAGTGTAACAGGGCTATCAATTTAGGAATAAAGTGGATGAAACATCAGTTTGTCTTCATAGAGGTGATGTAACAGTATAAATGTATTAAAACTCTTAGAAATCACCATGATAGTGAAGCCAGTGTTCAATGTAGTAATAATTTACATTGAAAGTCTTGTATATTTGGCAAAATGCTTTATAAATACTTGAAATCCAATAAATGAGCTTCAATCACTGGTCAAAAGTAGTTCAAACACAGTGAATTCAAAGAAAAGACTAAGGACATATATGGAGATGAGTGAAACAATAAGATACAAGTTCATTGAGCTTGAATGCATAAACAACACTGTTCATTTTCGGCTAAACTGTGTTTAAAACGCAGAGAAGTGAGTGCGATACCGGTTACTTCTAAATTTAGTGTAATAGGGCTATCAATTTAAGAATAAAGTGGATGAAACATCAGTTCTTCTTCACAGAGCTGATGTAACAGCATAAATGTATTGAAAACTCTGAGAAATCACCATTGTAGTTAAGCCAGTGTTCAATGTAGTAATAATTTACATTGAAAGTCTAGTATATTTGGCAAAACGCTTTATAAATACTTGAAATCCAGTAAATGAGCTTCAATCACTGGTCAAAAGTAGTTCAAACACAGTGAATTCAAAGACTAAGGACATATATGGAGATGAGTGAAACAATAAGATACAAGTTCATTGAGCTTGAATGCATGAACAACACTGTTCATTTTCGGCTAAACTGTGTTTAAAACGCACAGAAGTGAGGGCGATACCGGTTACTTCTAAATTTAGTGTAATAGGGCTATCAATTTAGTAATAAAGTGGATGAAACATCAGTTCTTCTTCACAGACTGATGTAACAGCATAAATGCATTGAAAACTCTGAAAAATCACCATTGTAGGTAAGCCAGTGTTCAATGTAGTAATAATATACATTGAAAGTCTAGTATATTTGGCAAAACGCTTTATAAATACTTGAAATTCAGTAAATGAGGTTCAATCACTGGTCAAAAGTAGATCAAACACTGTGAATTCAAAGGAAAGACTAAAAAAATATATAGAAAGGTGCCTGAAACAAAAGGAATACAAGTTCACTGAGCTTTAATACACGAAAGAATTTATTTTCGGCTAAACTGTGTTTAAAATGCAAAGAAGTGAGTGCGATACTGGTTACTTCTATAATTTAGTGTAAAAAGGCTGTCAATTTAGGAATAAAGTTGAGGAAACACCAATTCTTCTTCACAGAGCTGATGTAACAGCATAAATGTATTGAAAACACTTAGAAATCACCATGATAGTGAATCCAATGTTCAATGTAGTAATAATTTACATTGAAAGTCTAGTATATTTGGCAAAACGCTTTATAAATACTTGGAAATCCAGTAAATGAGCTTCAATCACTGGTCAAAAGTCGTTCAAACACAGTGAATTCAAAGGAAAGAGTAAGGAAATATATGAAGATGACTGAAACAATAAGAATACAAGTTCATTGAGCTTCAATACACGGAAAACACTGTATATTTTCGGCTAAACTGTGTTTAAAATGTAGAGAAGTGAGTGCGATACTGGTTACTTCTATAATTAAGTGTAAAAAGGCTGTCAGTTGAGGAATAAAGTGGATGAAACATCAGTTCTTCTTCACAGAGGTGATGTAACAGTATAAATGTATTGAAAACTCTTAGAAATCACCATGATAGTGAAGCCAGTGTTCAATGTAGTAATAATTTACATTGAAAGTCTAGTATATTTGGCAAAACGCTTTATAAATACTTGAAATCCAGTAAATGAGCTTCAATCACTGGTCAAAAGTAGTTCAAACACAGTGAATTCAAAGAAAAGACTAAGGACATATATGGAGATGAGTGAAACAATAAGATACAAGTTCATTGAGCTTGAAGGCATGAACAACACTGTTCATTTTCGGCTAAACTGTGTTTAAAATGCAGAGAAGTGAGTGCGATACCGGTTACTTCTAAATTTAGTGTAATAGGGCTATCACTTTAGGAATAAAGTGGATGAAACATCAGTTTGTCTTCATAGAGGTGATGTAACAGTATATATGTATTGAAAACTCTTAGAAATCACCATGATAGTGAAGCCAGTGTTCAATGTAGTAATAATTTACATTGAAAGTCTAGTATATTTGGCAAGACGCTTTATAAATACTTGAAATCCAGTAAATGAGCTTCAATCACTGGTCAAAAGTAGTTCAAACACAGTGAATTCAAAGAAAAGACTAAGGACATATATGGAGATGAGTGAAACAATAAGATACAAGTTCATTGAGCTTGAATGCATAAACAACACTGTTCATTTTCGGCTAAACTGTGTTTAAAAGGCAGAGAAGAGAGTGCAATACCGGTTACTTCTAAATTTAGTGTAATAGGGCTATCAATTTAAGAATAAAGTGGATGAAACATCAGTTCTTCTTCACAGACTGATGTAACAGCATAAATGTATTGAAAACTCTGAGAAATCACCATTGTAGTTAAGCCAGTGTTCAATGTAGTAATAATTTACATTGAAAGTCTAGTATATTTGGCAAAACGCTTTATAAATACTTGAAATCCAGTAAATGAGCTTCAATCACTGGTCAAAAGTAGTTCAAACACAGTGAATTCAAAGACTAAGGACATATATGGAGATGAGTGAAACAATAAGATACAAGTTCATTGAGCTTGAATGCATGAACAACACTGTTCATTTTCGGCTAAACTGTGTTTAAAACGCAGAGAAGTGAGTGCGATACCGGTTACTTCTAAATTTAGTGTAATAGGGCTATCAATTTAGGAATAAAGTGGATGAAACATCAGTTCTTCTTCACAGACTGATGTAACAGCATAAATGTATTGAAAACTCTGAGAAATCACCATTGTAGGTAAGCCAGTGTTCAATGTAGTAATAATATACATTGAAAGTCTAGTATATTTGGCAAAACGCTTTATAAATACTTGAAATTCAGTAAATGAGGTTCAATCACTGGTCAAAAGTAGATCAAACACTGTGAATTCAAAGGAAAGACTAAAAAAATATATAGAAAGGTGCCTGAAACAAAAGGAATACAAGTTCACTGTGCTTTAATACACGAAAGAATTTATTTTCGGCTAAACTGTGTTTAAAACGCAAAGGAGTGTGATACTGGTTACTTCTATAATTTAGTGTAAAAAGGCTGTCAATTTAGGAATAAAGTTGAGGAAACACCAGTTCTTCTTCACAGAGCTGATGTAACAACATAAATGTATTGAAAACACTTAGAAATCACCATGATAGTGAAGCCAGTGTTCAATGTAGTAATAATTTACATTGAAAGTCTAGTATATTTGGCAAAACGCTTTATAAATACTTGGAAATCCAGTAAATGAGCTTCAATCACTGGTCAAAAGTCGTTCAAACACAGTGAATTCAAAGGAAAGAGTAAGGAAATATATGAAGATGCCTGAAACAATAAGAATACAAGTTCATTGAGCTTGAATACACGAAAAACACTGTATATTTTCGGCTAAACTGTGTTTAAAATGCAGAGAAGTGAGTGCGATACCGGTTACTTCTAAATTTAGTGTTAAAGGGCTGTCAATTGAGGAATAAAGTGGATGAAACATCAGTTCTTCTTCACAGAGGTGATGTAACAGTATAAATGTATTGAAAACTCTTAGAAATCACCATGATAGTGAAGCCAGTGTTCAATGTAGTAATAATTTACATTGAAAGTCTAGTATATTTGGCAAAACGATTTATAAATACTTGGAAATCCAGTAAATGAGCTTCAATCACTGGTCAAAAGTCGTTCAAACACAGTGAATTCAAAGGAAAGAGTAAGGAAATATATGAAGATGACTGAAACAATAAGAATACAAGTTCATTGAGCTTGAATACACGAAAAACACTGTATATTTTCGGCTAAACTGTGTTTAAAATGTAGAGAAGTGAGTGCGATACTGGTTACTTCTATAATTAAGTGTAAAAAGGCTGTCAATTTAGGAATAAAGTTGAGGAAACACCAGTTCTTCTTCACAGAGCTGATGTAACAGCATAAATGTATTGAAAACCCTTAGATATCACCATGATAGTGAAGCCAGTGTTCAATGTAGTAATAATTTACATTGAAAGTCTTGTATATTTGGCAAAATGCTTTATAAATACTTGAAATCCAATAAATGAGCTTCAATCACTGGTCAAAAGTAGTTCAAACACAGTGAATTCAAAGAAAAGACTAAGGACATATATGGAGATGAGTGAAACAATAAGATACAAGTTCATTGAGCTTGAATGCATAAACAACACTGTTCATTTTCGGCTAAACTGTGTTTAAAACGCAGAGAAGTGAGTGCGATACCGGTTACTTCTAAAGTTAGTGTAATAGGGCTATCAATTTAAGAATAAAGTGGATGAAACATCAGTTCTTCTTCACAGAGCTGATGTAACAGCATAAATGTATTGAAAACTCTGAGAAATCACCATTGTAGTTAAGCCAGTGTTCAATGTAGTAATAATTTACATTGAAAGTCTAGTATATTTGGCAAAACGCTTTATAAATACTTGAAATCCAGTAAATGAGCTTCAATCACTGGTCAAAAGTAGTTCAAACACAGTGAATTCAAAGACTAAGGACATATATGGAGATGAGTGAAACAATAAGATACAAGTTCATTGAGCTTGAATGCATGAACAACACTGTTCATTTTCGGCTAAACTGTGTTTAAAACGCACAGAAGTGAGGGCGATACCGGTTACTTCTAAATTTAGTGTAATAGGGCTATCAATTTAGGAATAAAGTGGATGAAACATCAGTTCTTCTTCACAGACTGATGTAACAGCATAAATGCATTGAAAACTCTGAAAAATCACCATTGTAGGTAAGCCAGTGTTCAATGTAGTAATAATATACATTGAAAGTCTAGTATATTTGGCAAAACGCTTTATAAATACTTGAAATTCAGTAAATGAGGTTCAATCACTGGTCAAAAGTAGATCAAACACTGTGAATTCAAAGGAAAGACTAAAAAAATATATAGAAAGGTGCCTGAAACAAAAGGAATACAAGTTCACTGAGCTTTAATACACGAAAGAATTTATTTTCGGCTAAACTGTGTTTAAAATGCAAAGAAGTGAGTGCGATACTGGTTACTTCTATAATTTAGTGTAAAAAGGCTGTCAATTTAGGAATAAAGTTGAGGAAACACCAATTCTTCTTCACAGAGCTGATGTAACAGCATAAATGTATTGAAAACACTTAGAAATCACCATGATAGTGAATCCAATGTTCAATGTAGTAATAATTTACATTGAAAGTCTAGTATATTTGGCAAAACGCTTTATAAATACTTGGAAATCCAGTAAATGAGCTTCAATCACTGGTCAAAAGTCGTTCAAACACAGTGAATTCAAAGGAAAGAGTAAGGAAATATATGAAGATGACTGAAACAATAAGAATACAAGTTCATTGAGCTTGAATACACGGAAAACACTGTATATTTTCGGCTAAACTGTGTTTAAAATGTAGACAAGTGAGTGCGATACTGGTTACTTCTATAATTAAGTGTAAAAAGGCTGTCAGTTGAGGAATAAAGTGGATGAAACATCAGTTCTTCTTCACAGAGGTGATGTAACAGTATAAATGTATTGAAAACTCTTAGAAATCACCATGATAGTGAAGCCAGTGTTCAATGTAGTAATAATTTACATTGAAAGTCTAGTATATTTGGCAAAACTCTTTATAAATACTTGAAATCCAGTAAATGAGCTTCAATCACTGGTCAAAAGTAGTTCAAACACAGTGAATTCAAAGAAAAGACTAAGGACATATATGGAGATGAGTGAAACAATAAGATACAAGTTCATTGAGCTTGAAGGCATGAACAACACTGTTCATTTTCGGCTAAACTGTGTTTAAAATGCAGAGAAGTGAGTGCGATACCGGTTACTTCTAAATTTAGTGTAATAGGGCTATCACTTTAGGAATAAAGTGGATGAAACATCAGTTTGTCTTCATAGAGGTGATGTAACAGTATAAATGTATTGAAAACTCTTAGAAATCACCATGATAGTGAAGCCAGTGTTCAATGTAGTAATAATTTACATTGAAAGTCTAGTATATTTGGCAAGACGCTTTATAAATACTTGAAATCCAGTAAATGAGCTTCAATCACTGGTCAAAAGTAGTTCAAACACAGTGAATTCAAAGAAAAGACTAAGGACATATATGGAGATGAGTGAAACAATAAGATACAAATTCATTGAGCTTGAATGCATAAACAACACTGTTCATTTTCGGCTAAACTGTGTTTAAAAGGCAGAGAAGAGAGTGCAATACCGGTTACTTCTAAATTTAGTGTAATAGGGCTATCAATTTAAGAATAAAGTGGATGAAACATCAGTTCTTCTTCACAGACTGATGTAACAGCATAAATGTATTGAAAACTCTGAGAAATCACCATTGTAGTTAAGCCAGTGTTCAATGTAGTAATAATTTACATTGAAAGTCTAGTATATTTGGCAAAACGCTTTATAAATACTTGAAATCCAGTAAATGAGCTTCAATCACTGGTCAAAAGTAGTTCAAACACAGTGAATTCAAAGACTAAGGACATATATGGAGATGAGTGAAACAATAAGATACAAGTTCATTGAGCTTGAATGCATGAACAACACTGTTCATTTTCGGCTAAACTGTGTTTAAAACGCACAGAAGTGAGGGCGATACCGGTTACTTCTAAATTTAGTGTAATAGGGCTATCAATTTAGGAATAAAGTGGATGAAACATCAGTTCTTCTTCACAGACTGATGTAACAGCATAAATGCATTGAAAACTCTGAAAAATCACCATTGCAGGTAAGCCAGTGTTCAATGTAGTAATAATATACATTGAAAGTCTAGTATATTTGGCAAAACGCTTTATAAATACTTGAAATTCAGTAAATGAGGTTCAATCACTGGTCAAAAGTAGATCAAACACAGTGAATTCAAAGGAAAGACTAAAAAAATATATAGAAAGGTGCCTGAAACAAAAGGAATACAAGTTCACTGAGCTTTAATACACGAAAGAATTTATTTTCGGCTAAACTGTGTTTAAAATGCAAAGAAGTGAGTGCGATACTGGTTACTTCTATAATTTAGTGTAAAAAGGCTGTCAATTTAGGAATAAAGTTGAGGAAACACCAATTCTTCTTCACAGAGCTGATGTAACAGCATAAATGTATTGAAAACACTTAGAAATCACCATGATAGTGAATCCAATGTTCAATGTAGTAATAATTTACATTGAAAGTCTAGTATATTTGGCAAAACGCTTTATAAATACTTGGAAATCCAGTAAATGAGCTTCAATCACTGGTCAAAAGTCGTTCAAACACAGTGAATTCAAAGGAAAGAGTAAGGAAATATATGAAGATGCCTGAAACAATAAGAATACAAGTTCATTGAGCTTGAATACACGAAAAACACTGTATATTTTCGGCTAAACTGTGTTTAAAATGTAGAGAAGTGAGTGCGATACTGGTTACTTCTATAATTAAGTGTAAAAAGGCTGTCAGTTGAGGAATAAAGTGGATGAAACATCAGTTCTTCTTCACAGAGGTGATGTAACAGTATAAATGTATTGAAAACTCTTAGAAATCACCATGATAGTGAAGCCAGTGTTCAATGTAGTAATAATTTACATTGAAAGTCTAGTATATTTGGCAAAACTCTTTATAAATACTTGAAATCCAGTAAATGAGCTTCAATCACTGGTCAAAAGTAGTTCAAACACAGTGAATTCAAAGAAAAGACTAAGGACATATATGGAGATGAGTGAAACAATAAGATACAAGTTCATTGAGCTTGAAGGCATGAACAACACTGTTCATTTTCGGCTAAACTGTGTTTAAAATGCAGAGAAGTGAGTGCGATACCGGTTACTTCTAAATTTAGTGTAATAGGGCTATCACTTTAGGAATAAAGTGGATGAAACATCAGTTTGTCTTCATAGAGGTGATGTAACAGTATAAATGTATTGAAAACTCTTAGAAATCACCATGATAGTGAAGCCAGTGTTCAATGTAGTAATAATTTACATTGAAAGTCTAGTATATTTGGCAAGACGCTTTATAATACTTGAAATCCAGTAAATGAGCTTCAATCACTGGTCAAAAGTAGTTCAAACACAGTGAATTCAAAGAAAAGACTAAGGACATATATGGAGATGAGTGAAACAATAAGATACAAGTTCATTGAGCTTGAATGCATAAACAACACTGTTCATTTTCGGCTAAACTGTGTTTAAAAGGCAGAGAAGAGAGTGCAATACCGGTTACTTCTAAATTTAGTGTAATAGGGCTATCAATTTAAGAATAAAGTGGATGAAACATCAGTTCTTCTTCACAGACTGATGTAACAGCATAAATGTATTGAAAACTCTGAGAAATCACCATTGTAGTTAAGCCAGTGTTCAATGTAGTAATAATTTACATTGAAAGTCTAGTATATTTGGCAAAACGCTTTATAAATACTTGAAATCCAGTAAATGAGCTTCAATCACTGGTCAAAAGTAGTTCAAACACAGTGAATTCAAAGACTAAGGACATATATGGAGATGAGTGAAACAATAAGATACAAGTTCATTGAGCTTGAATGCATGAACAACACTGTTCATTTTCGGCTAAACTGTGTTTAAAACGCACAGAAGTGAGGGCGATACCGGTTACTTCTAAATTTAGTGTAATAGGGCTATCAATTTAGGAATAAAGTGGATGAAACATCAGTTCTTCTTCACAGACTGATGTAACAGCATAAATGCATTGAAAACTCTGAAAAATCACCATTGCAGGTAAGCCAGTGTTCAATGTAGTAATAATATACATTGAAAGTCTAGTATATTTGGCAAAACGCTTTATAAATACTTGAAATTCAGTAAATGAGGTTCAATCACTGGTCAAAAGTAGATCAAACACAGTGAATTCAAAGGAAAGACTAAAAAAATATATAGAAAGGTGCCTGAAACAAAAGGAATACAAGTTCACTGAGCTTTAATACACGAAAGAATTTATTTTCGGCTAAACTGTGTTTAAAATGCAAAGAAGTGAGTGCGATACTGGTTACTTCTATAATTTAGTGTAAAAAGGCTGTCAATTTAGGAATAAAGTTGAGGAAACACCAATTCTTCTTCACAGAGCTGATGTAACAGCATAAATGTATTGAAAACACTTAGAAATCACCATGATAGTGAATCCAATGTTCAATGTAGTAATAATTTACATTGAAAGTCTAGTATATTTGGCAAAACGCTTTATAAATACTTGGAAATCCAGTAAATGAGCTTCAATCACTGGTCAAAAGTCGTTCAAACACAGTGAATTCAAAGGAAAGAGTAAGGAAATATATGAAGATGCCTGAAACAATAAGAATACAAGTTCATTGAGCTTGAATACACGAAAAACACTGTATATTTTCGGCTAAACTGTGTTTAAAATGCAGAGAAGTGAGTGCGATACCGGTTACTTCTAAATTTAGTGTTAAAGGGCTGTCAATTGAGGAATAAAGTGGATGAAACATCAGTTCTTCTTCACAGAGGTGATGTAACAGTATAAATGTATTGAAAACTCTTAGAAATCACCATGATAGTGAAGCCAGTGTTCAATGTAGTAATAATTTACATTGAAAGTCTAGTATATTTGGCAAAACGCTTTATAAATACTTGGAAATCCAGTAAATGAGCTTCAATCACTGGTCAAAAGTCGTTCAAACACAGTGAATTCAAAGGAAAGAGTAAGGAAATATATGAAGATGACTGAAACAATAAGAATACAAGTTCATTGAGCTTGAATACACGAAAAACACTGTATATTTTCGGCTAAACTGTGTTTAAAATGTAGAGAAGTGAGTGCGATACTGGTTACTTCTATAATTAAGTGTAAAAAGGCTGTCAATTTAGGAATAAAGTTGAGGAAACACCAGTTCTTCTTCACAGAGCTGATGTAACAGCATAAATGTATTGAAAACCCTTAGATATCACCATGATAGTGAAGCCAGTGTTCAATGTAGTAATAATTTACATTGAAAGTCTAGTATATTTGGCAAAACGCTTTATAAATACTTGAAATCCAGTAAATGAGCTTCAATCACTGGTCAAAAGTAGTTCAAACACAGTGAATTCAAAGAAACGACTAAGGACATATATGGAGATGAGTGAAACAATAAGATACAAGTTCATTGAGCTTGAATGCATGAACAACACTGTTCATTTTCGGCTAAACTGTGTTTAAAACGCAGAGAAGTGAGTGCGATACCGGTTACTTCTAAATTTAGTGTTAAAGGGCTGTCAGTTGAGGAATAAAGTGGATGAAACATCAGTTCTTCTTCACAGAGGTGATGTAACAGTATAAATGTATTGAAAACTCTTAGAAATCACCATGATAGTGAAGCCAGTGTTCAATGTAGTAATAATTTACATTGAAAGTCTAGTATATTTGGCAAAACGCTTTATAAATACTTGAAATCCAGTAAATGAGCTTCAATCTTGGTCAAAAGTAGTTCAAACACAGTGAATTCAAAGAAAAGACTAAGGACATATATGGATATGAGTGAAACAATAAGATACAAGTTCATTGAGCTTGAATGCATGAACAACACTGTTCATTTTCGGCTAAACTGTGTTTAAAATGCAGAGAAGTGAGTGCGATACCGGTTACTTCTAAATTTAGTGTAATAGGGCTATCAATTTAGGAATAAAGTGGATGAAACATCAGTTTGTCTTCATAGAGGTGATGTAACAGTATAAAGGTATTGAAAACTCTTAGAAATCACCATGATAGTGAAGCCAGTGTTCAATGTAGTAATAATTTACATTGAAAGTCTAGTATATTTGGCAAAACGCTTTATAAATACTTGAAATCCAGTAAATGAGCTTCAATCACTGGTCAAAAGTAGTTCAAACACAGTGAATTCAAAGAAAAGACTAAGGACATATATGGAGATGAGTGAAACAATAAGATACAAGTTCATTGAGCTTGAATGCATAAACAACACTGTTCATTTTCGGCTAAACTGTGTTTAAAACGCAGAGAAGTGAGTGCAATACCGGTTACTTCTAAATTTAGTGTAATAGGGCTATCAATTTAAGAATAAAGTGGATGAAACATCAGTTCTTCTTCACAGACTGATGTAACAGCAAAAATGTATTGAAAACTCTGAGAAATCACCATTGTAGTTAAGCCAGTGTTCAATGTAGTAATAATTTACATTGAAAGTCTAGTATATTTGGCAAAACGCTTTATAAATAAATACTTGAAATCCAGTAAATGAGCTTCAATCACTGGTCAAAAGTCGTTCAAACACAGTGAATTCAAAGGAAAGAGTAAGAAAATATATGAAGATGCCTGAAACAATAAGAATACAAGTTCATTGAGCTTGAATACACGAAAAACACTGTATATTTTCGGCTAAACTGTGTTTAAAATGTAGAGAAGTGAGTGCGATACTGGTTACTTCTATAATTTAGTGTAAAAAGGCTGTCAATTTAGGAATAAAGTTGAGGAAACACCAGTTCTTCTTCACAGAGCTGATGTAACAGCATAAATGTATTGAAAACACTTAGAAATCACCATGATAGTGAATCCAGTGTTCAATGTAGTAATAATTTACATTGAAAGTCTAGTATATTTGGCAAAACGCTTTATAAATACTTGGAAATCCAGTAAATGAGCTTCAATCACTGGTCAAAAGTCGTTCAAACACAGTGAATTCAAAGGAAAGAGTAAGGAAATATATGAAGATGCCTGAAACAATAAGAATACAAGTTCATTGAGCTTGAATACACGAAAAACACTGTATATTTTCGGCTAAACTGTGTTTAAAATGTAGAGAAGTGAGTGCGATACTGGTTACTTATATAATTAAGTGTAAAAAGTCTGTCAGTTGAGGAATAAAGTGGATGAAACATCAGTTCTTCTTCACAGAGGTGATGTAACAGTATAAATGTATTGAAAACTCTTAGAAATCACCATGATAGTGAAGCCAGTGTTCAATGTAGTAATAATTTACATTGAAAGTCTAGTATATTTGGCAAAACGCTTTATAAATACTTGAAATCCAGTAAATGAGCTTCAATCACTGGTCAAAAGTAGTTCAAACACAGTGAATTCAAAGAAAAGACTAAGGACATATATGGATATGAGTGAAACAATAAGATACAAGTTCATTGAGCTTGAATGCATGAACAACACTGTTCATTTTCGGCTAAACTGTGTTTAAAATGCAGAGAAGTGAGTGCGATACCGGTTACTTCTAAATTTAGTGTAATAGGGCTATCAATTTAGGAATAAAGTGGATGAAACATCAGTTTGTCTTCATAGAGGTGATGTAACAGTATAAATGTATTGAAAACTCTTAGAAATCACCATGATAGTGAAGCCAGTGTTCAATGTAGTAATAATTTACATTGAAAGTCTAGTATATTTGGCAAAACGCTTTATAAATACTAGAAATCCAGTAAATGAGCTTCAATCACTGGTCAAAAGTAGTTCAAACACAGGGAATTCAAAGAAAAGACTAAGGACATATATGGAGATGAATGAAACAATAAGATACAAGTTCATTGAGCTTGAATGCATAAACAACACTGTTCATTTTCGGCTAAACTGTGTTTAAAACGCAGAGAAGTGAGTGCAATACCGGTTACTTCTAAATTTAGTGTAATAGGGCTATCAATTTAAGAATAAAGTGGATGAAACATCAGTTCTTCTTCACAGACTGATGTAACAGCATAAATGTATTGAAAACTCTGAGAAATCACCATTGTAGTTAAGCCAGTGTTCAATGTAGTAATAATTTACATTGAAAGTCTAGTATATTTGGCAAAACGCTTTATAAATACTTGAAATCCAGTAAATGAGCTTCAATCACTGGTCAAAAGTAGTTCAAACACAGTGAATTCAAAGACTAAGGACATATATGGAGATGAGTGAAACAATAAGATACAAGTTCATTGAGCTTGAATGCATGAACAACACTGTTCATTTTCGGCTAAACTGTGTTTAAAACGCAGAGAAGTGAGTGCGATACCGGTTACTTCTAAATTTAGTGTAATAGGGCTATCAATTTAGGAATAAAGTGGATGAAACATCAGTTCTTCTTCACAGACTGATGTAACAGCATAAATGTATTGAAAACTCTGAGAAATCACCATTGTAGTTAAGCCAGTGTTCAATGTAGTAATAATTTACATTGAAAGTCTAGTATATTTGGCAAAACGCTTTATAAATACTTGAAATTCAGTAAATGAGGTTCAATCACTGGTCAAAAGTAGATCAAACACTGTGAATTCAAAGGAAAGACTAAAAAAATATATAGAAAGGTGCCTGAAACAAAAGGAATACAAGTTCACTGTGCTTTAATACACGAAAGAATTTATTTTCGGCTAAACTGTGTTTAAAACGCAAAGAAGTGAGTGCGATACTGGTTACTTCTATAATTTAGTGTAAAAAGGCTGTCAATTTAGGAATAAAGTTGAGGAAACACCAGTTCTTCTTCACAGAGCTGATGTAACAACATAAATGTATTGAAAACACTTAGAAATCACCATGATAGTGAAGCCAGTGTTCAATGTAGTAATAATTTACATTGAAAGTCTAGTATATTTGGCAAAACGCTTTATAAATACTTGGAAATCCAGTAAATGAGCTTCAATCACTGGTCAAAAGTCGTTCAAACACAGTGAATTCAAAGGAAAGAGTAAGGAAATATATGAAGATGCCTGAAACAATAAGAATACAAGTTCATTGAGCTTGAATACACGAAAAACACTGTATATTTTCGGCTAAACTGTGTTTAAAATGCAGAGAAGTGAGTGCGATACCGGTTACTTCTAAATTTAGTGTTAAAGGGCTGTCAATTGAGTAATAAAGTGGATGAAACATCAGTTCTTCTTCACAGAGGTGATGTAACAGTATAAATGTATTGAAAACTCTTAGAAATCACCATGATAGTGAAGCCAGTGTTCAATGTAGTAATAATTTACATTGAAAGTCTAGTATATTTGGCAAAACGCTTTATAAATACTTGAAATCCAGTAAATGAGCTTCAATCACTGGTCAAAAGTAGTTCAAACACAGTGAATTCAAAGAAAAGTCTAAGGACATATATGGAGATGAGTGAAACAATAAGATACAAGTTCATTGAGCTTGAATGCATGAACAACACTGTTCATTTTCGGCTAAACTGTGTTTAAAACGGAGAGAAGTGAGTGCGATACTGGTTACTTCTAAATTTAGTGTAATAGGGCTATCAATTTACGAATAAAGTGGATGAAACATCAGTTCTTCTTCATAGAGGTGATGTAACAGTATAAATGTATTGAAAACTCTTAGAAATCACCATGATAGTGAAGCCAGTGTTCAATGTAGTAATAATTTACATTGAAAGTCTAGTATATTTGGCAAAACGCTTTATAAATACTTGAAATCCAGTAAATGAGCTTCAATCACTGTTCAAAAGTAGTTCAAACACAGTGAATTCAAAGAAAAGACTAAGGACATATATAGAGATGAGTGAAACAATAAGATACAAGTACATTGTGCTTGAATGCATGAACAACACTGTTCATTTTCGGCTAAACTGTGCTTAAAACGCAGAGAAGTGCGTGCGATACCGGTTACTTCTAAATTTAGTGTAATAGGGCTATCAATTTAAGAATAAAGTGGATGAAACATCAGTTCTTCTTCACAGACTGATGTAACAGCATAAATGTATTGAAAACTCTGAGAAATCACCATTATAGTTAAGCCAGTGTTCAATGTAGTAATAATTTACATTGAAAGTCTAGTATATTTGGCAAAACGCTTTATAAATACTTGGAAATCCAGTAAATGAGCTTCAATCACTGGTCAAAAGTCGTTCAAACACAGTGAATTCAAAGGAAAGAGTAAGGAAATATATGAAGATGCCTGAAACAATAAGAATACAAGTTCATTGAGCTTGAATACACGAAAAACACTGTATATTTTCGGCTAAACTGTGTTTAAAATGTAGAGAAGTGAGTGCGATACTGGTTACTT
The DNA here is from genome assembly GCF_963455305.1 of Plecotus auritus. NCBI lineage: Eukaryota > Metazoa > Chordata > Mammalia > Chiroptera > Vespertilionidae > Plecotus > Plecotus auritus. The sequence continues at coordinate 78,813 of NW_027664305.1, read as the reverse complement.
CTATAATTAAGTGTAAAAAGGCTGTCAATTTAGGAATAAAGTTGAGGAAACACCAGTTCTTCTTCACAGAGCTGATGTAACAGCATAAATGTATTGAAAACCCTTAGAAATCACCATGATAGTGAATCCAGTGTTCAATGTAGTAATAATTTACATTGAAAGTCTAGTATATTTGGCAAAACGCTTTATAAATACTTGGAAATTCAGTAAATGAGCTTCAATCACTGGTCAAAAGTCGTTCAAACACAGTGAATTCAAAGGAAAGAGTAAGGAAATATATGAAGATGCCTGAAACAATAAGAATACAAGTTCATTGAGCTTGAATACACGAAAAACACTGTATATTTTCAGCTAAACTGTGTTTAAAATGTAGAGAAGTGAGTGCGATACTGGTTACTTCTATAATTAAGTGTAAAAAGGCTGTCAATTTAGGAATAAAGTTGAGGAAACACCAGTTCTTCTTCACAGAGCTGATGTAACAGCATAAATGTATTGAAAACCCTTAGAAACCACCATGATATTGAAGCCAGTGTTCAATGTAGTAATAATTTACATTGAAAGTCTAGTATATTTGGCAAAACGCTTTATAAATACTTGAAATCCAGTAAATGAGCTTCAATCACTGGTCAAAAGTAGTTCAAACACAGTGAATTCAAAGAAAAGACTAAGGACATATATGGAGATGAGTGAAACAATAAGATACAAGTTCATTGAGCTTGAATGCATGAACAACACTGTTCATTTTCGGCTAAACTGTGTTTAAAACGCAGAGAAGTGAGTGCGATACCGGTTACTTCTAAATTTAGTGTTAAAGGGCTGTCAATTGAGGAATAAAGTGGATGAAACATCAGTTCTTCTTCACAGAGGTGATGTAACAGTATAAATGTATTGAAAACTCTTAGAAATCACCATGATAGTGAAGCCAGTGTTCAATGTAGTAATAATTTACATTGAAAGTCTAGTATATTTGGCAAAACGCTTTATAAATACTTGAAATCCAGTAAATGAGCTTCAATAGCTGGTCAAAGGTAGTTCAAACACAGTGAATTCAAAGAAAAGACTAAGGACATATATGGAGATGAGTGAAACAATAAGATACAAGTTCATTGAGCTTGAATGCATGAACAACACTGTTCATTTTCGGCTAAACTGTGTTTAAAATGCAGAGAAGTGAGTGCGATACCGGTTACTTCTAAATTTAGTGTAACAGGGCTATCAATTTAGGAATAAAGTGGATGAAACATCAGTTTGTCTTCATAGAGGTGATGTAACAGTATAAATGTATTGAAAACTCTTAGAAATCACCATGATAGTGAAGCCAGTGTTCAATGTAGTAATAATTTACATTGAAAGTCTTGTATATTTGGCAAAACGCTTTATAAATACTTGAAATCCAGTAAATGAGCTTCAATCACTGGTCAAAAGTAGTTCAAACACAGTGAATTCAAAGAAAAGACTAAGGACATATATGGAGATGAGTGAAACAATAAGATACAAGTTCATTGAGCTTGAATGCATAAACAACACTGTTCATTTTCGGCTAAACTGTGTTTAAAACGCAGAGAAGTGAGTGCGATACCGGTTACTTCTAAATTTAGTGTAATAGGGCTATCAATTTAAGAATAAAGTGGATGAAACATCAGTTCTTCTTCACAGAGCTGATGTAACAGCATAAATGTATTGAAAACTCTGAGAAATCACCATTGTAGTTAAGCCAGTGTTCAATGTAGTAATAATTTACATTGAAAGTGTAGTATATTTGGCAAAACGCTTTATAAATACTTGAAATCCAGTAAATGAGCTTCAATCACTGGTCAAAAGTAGTTCAAACACAGTGAATTCAAAGAAAAGACTAAGGACATATATGGAGATGAGTGAAACAATAAGATACAAGTTCATTGAGTTTGAATGCATGAAAAACACTGTTCATTTTCGGCTAAACTGTGTTTAAAATGCAGAGAAGTGAGTGCGATACCGGTTACTTCTAAATTTAGTGTAATAGGGCTATCAATTTAGGAATAAAGTGGATGAAACATCAGTTTTTCTTCATAGAGGTGATGTAACAGTATAAATGTATTGAAAACTCTTAGAAATCACCATGATAGTGAATCCAGTGTTCAATGTAGTAATAATTTACATTGAAAGTCTAGTATATTTGGCAAAACGCTTTATAAATACTTGAAATCCAGTAAATGAGCTTCAATCACTGGTCAAAAGTAGTTCAAACACAGTGAATTCAAAGAAAAGACTAAGGACATATATGGAGATGAGTGAAACAATAAGATACAAGTTCATTGAGCTTGAATGCATAAACAACACTGTTCATTTTCGGCTAAACTGTGTTTAAAACGCAGAGAAGTGAGTGCAATACCGGTTACTTCTAAATTTAGTGTAATAGGGCTATCAATTTAAGAATAAAGTGGATGAAACATCAGTTCTTCTTCACAGACTGATGTAACAGCAAAAATGTATTGAAAACTCTGAGAAATCACCATTGTAGTTAAGCCAGTGTTCAATGTAGTAATAATTTACATTGAAAGTCTAGTATATTTGGCAAAACGCTTTATAAATAAATACTTGAAATCCAGTAAATGAGCTTCAATCACTGGTCAAAAGTCGTTCAAACACAGTGAATTCAAAGGAAAGAGTAAGGAAATATATGAAGATGACTGAAACAATAAGAATACAAGTTCATTGAGCTTGAATACACGAAAAACACTGTATATTTTCGGCTAAACTGTGTTTAAAATGTAGAGAAGTGAGTGCGATACTGGTTACTTCTATAATTTAGTGTAAAAAGGCTGTCAATTTAGGAATAAAGTTGAGGAAACACCAGTTCTTCTTCACAGAGCTGATGTAACAGCATAAATGTATTGAAAACACTTAGAAATCACCATGATAGTGAATCCAGTGTTCAATGTAGTAATAATTTACATTGAAAGTCTAGTATATTTGGCAAAACGCTTTATAAATACTTGGAAATCCAGTAAATGAGCTTCAATCACTGGTCAAAAGTCGTTCAAACACAGTGAATTCAAAGGAAAGAGTAAGGAAATATATGAAGATGCCTGAAACAATAAGAATACAAGTTCATTGAGCTTGAATACACGAAAAACACTGTATATTTTCGGCTAAACTGTGTTTAAATGTAGAGAAGTGAGTGCGATACTGGTTACTTCTATAATTAAGTGTAAAAAGGCTGTCAATTTAGGAATAAAGTTGAGGAAACACCAGTTCTTCTTCACAGAGCTGATGTAACAGCATAAATGTATTGAAAACCCTTAGAAACCACCATGATATTGAAGCCAGTGTTCAATGTGGTAATAATTTACATTGAAAGTCTAGTATATTTGGCAAAACGCTTTATAAATACTTGAAATCCAGTAAATGAGCTTCAATCACTGGTCAAAAGTAGTTCAAACACAGTGAATTCAAAGAAAAGACTAAGGACATATATGGAGATGAGTGAAACAATAAGAAACAAGTTCATTGAGCTTGAATGCATGAACAACACTGTTCATTTTTGGCTAAACTGTGTTTAAAACGCAGAGAAGTGAGTGCGATACCGGTTACTTCTAAATTTAGTGTTAAAGGGCTGTCAATTGAGGAATAAAGTGGATGAAACATCAGTTCTTCTTCACAGAGGTGATGTAACAGTATAAATGTATTGAAAACTCTTAGAAATCACCATGATAGTGAAGCCAGTGTTCAATGTAGTAATAATTTACATTGAAAGTCTAGTATATTTGGCAAAACGCTTTATAAATACTTGAAATCCAGTAAATGAGCTTCAATCACTGGTCAAAAGTAGTTCAAACACAGTGAATTCAAAGAAAAGACTAAGGACATATATGGAGATGAGTGAAACAATAAGATACAAGTTCATTGAGCTTGAATGCATGAACAACACTGTTCATTTTCGGCTAAACTGTGTTTAAAACGCAGAGAAGTGAGTGCGATACCGGTTACTTCTAAATTTAGTGTAATAGGGCTATCAATTTAAGAATAAAGTGGATGAAACATCAGTTCTTCTTCACAGAGCTGATGTAACAGCATAAATGTATTGAAAACTCTGAGAAATCACCATTGTAGTTAAGCCAGTGTTCAATGTAGTAATAATTTAAATTGAAAGTGTAGTATATTTGGCAAAACGCTTTATAAATACTTGAAATCCAGTAAATGAGCTTCAATCACTGGTCAAAAGTAGTTCAAACACAGTGAATTCAAAGAAAAGACTAAGGACATATATGGAGATGAGTGAAACAATAAGATACAAGTTCATTGAGCTTGAATGCATGAACAGCACTGTTCATTTTCGGCTAAACTGTGTTTAAAATGCAGAGAAGTGAGTGCGATACCGGTTACTTCTAAATTTAGTGTAATAGGGCTATCAATTTAGGAATAAAGTGGATGAAACATCAGTTTTTCTTCATAGAGGTGATGTAACAGTATAAATGTATTGAAAACTCTTAGAAATCACCATGATAGTGAATCCAGTGTTCAATGTAGTAATAATTTACATTGAAAGTCTAGTATATTTGGCAAAACGCTTTATAAATACTTGCAATCCAGTAAATGAGCTTCAATCACTGGTCAAAAGTAGTTCAAACACAGTGAATCAAAGAAAAGACTAAGGACATATATGGAGATGAGTGAAACAATAAGATACAAGTTCATTGAGCTTGAATGCATAAACAACACTGTTCATTTTCGGCTAAACTGTGTTTAAAACGCAGAGAAGTGAGTGCAATACCGGTTACTTCTAAATTTAGTGTAATAGGGCTATCAATTTAAGAATAAAGTGGATGAAACATCAGTTCTTCTTCACAGACTGATGTAACAGCAAAAATGTATTGAAAACTCTGAGAAATCACCATTGTAGTTAAGCCAGTGTTCAATGTAGTAATAATTTACATTGAAACTCTAGTATATTTGGCAAAACGCTTTATAAATAAATACTTGAAATCCAGTAAATGAGCTTCAATCACTGGTCAAAAGTCGTTCAAACACAGTGAATTCAAAGGAAAGAGTAAGGAAATATATGAAGATGACTGAAACAATAAGAATACAAGTTCATTGAGCTTGAATACACGAAAAACACTGTATATTTTCGGCTAAACTGTGTTTAAAATGTAGAGAAGTGAGTGCGATACTGGTTACTTCTATAATTTAGTGTAAAAAGGCTGTCAATTTAGGAATAAAGTTGAGGAAACACCAGTTCTTCTTCACAGAGCTGATGTAACAGCATAAATGTATTGAAAACACTTAGAAATCACCATGATAGTGAATCCAGTGTTCAATGTAGTAATAATTTACATTGAAAGTCTAGTATATTTGGCAAAACGCTTTATAAATACTTGGAAATCCAGTAAATGAGCTTCAATCACTGTTCAAAAGTCGTTCAAACACAGTGAATTCAAAGGAAAGAGTAAGGAAATATATGAAGATGCCTGAAACAATAAGAATACAAGTTCATTGAGCTTGAATACACGAAAAACACTGTATATTTTCGGCTAAACTGTGTTTAAATGTAGAGAAGTGAGTGCGATACTGGTTACTTCTATAATTAAGTGTAAAAAGGCTGTCAATTTAGGAATAAAGTTGAGGAAACACCAGTTCTTCTTCACAGAGCTGATGTAACAGCATAAATGTATTGAAAACCCTTAGAAACCACCATGATATTGAAGCCAGTGTTCAATGTGGTAATAATTTACATTGAAAGTCTAGTATATTTGGCAAAACGCTTTATAAATACTTGAAATCCAGTAAATGAGCTTCAATCACTGGTCAAAAGTAGTTCAAACACAGTGAATTCAAAGAAAAGACTAAGGACATATATGGAGATGAGTGAAACAATAAGATACAAGTTCATTGAGCTTGAATGCATGAACAACACTGTTCATTTTCGGCTAAACTGTGTTTAAAACGCAGAGAAGTGAGTGCGATACCGGTTACTTCTAAATTTAGTGTTAAAGGGCTGTCAATTGAGGAATAAAGTGGATGAAACATCAGTTCTTCTTCACAGAGGTGATGTAACAGTATAAATGTATTGAAAACTCTTAGAAATCACCATGATAGTGAAGCCAGTGTTCAATGTAGTAATAATTTACATTGAAAGTCTAGTATATTTGGCAAAACGCTTTATAAATACTTGAAATCCAGTAAATGAGCTTCAATCACTGGTCAAAAGTAGTTCAAACACAGTGAATTCAAAGAAAAGACTAAGGACATATATGGAGATGAGTGAAACAATAAGATACAAGTTCATTGAGCTTGAATGCATGAACAACACTGTTCATTTTCGGCTAAACTGTGTTTAAAATGCAGAGAAGTGAGTGCGATACCGGTTACTTCTAAATTTAGTGTAATAGGGCTATCAATTTAGGAATAAAGTGGATGAAACATCAGTTTGTCTTCATAGAGGTGATGTAACAGTATAAATGTATTGAAAACTCTTAGAAATCACCATGATAGTGAAGCCAGTGTTCAATGTAGTAATAATTTACATTGAAAGTCTAGTATATTTGGCAAGACGCTTTATAAATACTTGAAATCCAGTAAATGAGCTTCAATCACTGGTCAAAAGTAGTTCAAACACAGTGAATTCAAAGAAAAGACTAAGGACATATATGGAGATGAGTGAAACAATAAGATACAAGTTCATTGAGCTTGAATGCATAAACAACACTGTTCATTTTCGGCTAAACTGTGTTTAAAAGGCAGAGAAGTGAGTGCAATACCGGTTACTTCTAAATTTAGTGTAATAGGGCTATCAATTTAAGAATAAAGTGGATGAAACATCAGTTCTTCTTCATAGACTGATGTAACAGCATAAATGTATTGAAAACTCTGAGAAATCACCATTGTAGTTAAGCCAGTGTTCAATGTAGTAATAATTTACATTGAAAGTCTAGTATATTTGGCAAAACGCTTTATAAATACTTGAAATCCAGTAAATGAGCTTCAATCACTGGTCAAAAGTAGTTCAAACACAGTGAATTCAAAGACTAAGGACATATATGGAGATGAGTGAAACAATAAGATACAAGTTCATTGAGCTTGAATGCATGAACAACACTGTTCATTTTCGGCTAAACTGTGTTTAAAACGCAGAGAAGTGAGTGCGATACCGGTTACTTCTAAATTTAGTGTAATAGGGCTATCAATTTAGGAATAAAGTGGATGAAACATCAGTTCTTCTTCACAGACTGATGTAACAGCATAAATGTATTGAAAACTCTGAGAAATCACCATTGTAGTTAAGCCAGTGTTCAATGTAGTAATAATTTACATTGAAAGTCTAGTATATTTGGCAAAACGCTTTATAAATACTTGAAATTCAGTAAATGAGGTTCAATCACTGGTCAAAAGTAGATCAAACACTGTGAATTCAAAGGAAAGACTAAAAAAATATATAGAAAGGTGCCTGAAACAAAAGGAATACAAGTTCACTGTGCTTTAATACACGAAAGAATTTATTTTCGGCTAAACTGTGTTTAAAACGCAAAGAAGTGAGTGCGATACTGGTTACTTCTATAATTTAGTGTAAAAAGGCTGTCAATTTAGGAATAAAGTTGAGGAAACACCAGTTCTTCTTCACAGAGCTGATGTAACAACATAAATGTATTGAAAACACTTAGAAATCACCATGATAGTGAAGCCAGTGTTCAATGTAGTAATAATTTACATTGAAAGTCTAGTATATTTGGCAAAACGCTTTATAAATACTTGGAAATCCAGTAAATGAGCTTCAATCACTGGTCAAAAGTCGTTCAAACACAGTGAATTCAAAGGAAAGAGTAAGGAAATATATGAAGATGCCTGAAACAATAAGAATACAAGTTCATTGAGCTTGAATACACGAAAAACACTGTATATTTTCGGCTAAACTGTGTTTAAAATGCAGAGAAGTGAGTGCGATACCGGTTACTTCTAAATTTAGTGTTAAAGGGCTGTCAATTGAGGAATAAAGTGGATGAAACATCAGTTCTTCTTCACAGAGGTGATGTAACAGTATAAATGTATTGAAAACTCTTAGAAATCACCATGATAGTGAAGCCAGTGTTCAATGTAGTAATAATTTACATTGAAAGTCTAGTATATTTGGCAAAACGCTTTATAAATACTTGAAATCCAGTAAATGAGCTTCAATCACTGGTCAAAAGTAGTTCAAACACAGTGAATTCAAAGAAAAGACTAAGGACATATATGGAGATGAGTGAAACAATAAGATACAAGTTCATTGAGCTTGAATGCATGAACAACACTGTTCATTTTCGGCTAAACTGTGTTTAAAACGCAGAGAAGTGAGTGCGATACCGGTTACTTCTAAATTTAGTGTAATAGGGCTATCAATTTACGAATAAAGTGGATGAAACATCAGTTCTTCTTCATAGAGGTGATGTAACAGTATAAATGTATTGAAAACTCTTAGAAATCACCATGATAGTGAAGCCAGTGTTCAATGTAGTAATAATTTACATTGAAAGTCTAGTATATTTGGCAAAACGCTTTATAAATACTTGAAATCCAGTAAATGAGCTTCAATAACTGGTCAAAAGTAGTTCAAACACAGTGAATTCAAAGAAAAGACTAAGGACATATATAGAGATGAGTGAAACAATAAGATACAAGTTCATTGTGCTTGAATGCATGAACAACACTGTTCATTTTCGGCTAAACTGTGCTTAAAACGCAGAGAAGTGCGTGCGATACCGGTTACTTCTAAATTTAGTGTAATAGGGCTATCAATTTAAGAATAAAGTGGATGAAACATCAGTTCTTCTTCACAGACTGATGTAACAGCATAAATGTATTGAAAACTCTGAGAAATCACCATTATAGTTAAGCCAGTGTTCAATGTAGTAATAATTTACATTGAAAGTCTAGTATATTTGGCAAAACGCTTTATAAATACTTGAAATCCAGTAAATGAGCTTCAATCACTGGTCAAAAGTCGTTCAAACACAGTGAATTCAAAGTAAAGAGTAAGGAAATATATGAAGATGCCTGAAACAATAAGAATACAAGTTCATTGAGCTTGAATACACGAAAAACACTGTATATTTTCGGCTAAACTGTGTTTAAAATGTAGAGAAGTGAGTGCGATACTGGTTACTTCTATAATTAAGTGTAAAAAGGCTGTCAATTTAGGAATAAAGTTGAGGAAACACCAGTTCTTCTTCACAGAGCTGATGTAACAGCATAAATGTATTGAAAACCCTTAGAAATCACCATGATAGTGAATCCAGTGTTCAATGTAGTAATAATTTACATTGAAAGTCTAGTATATTTGGCAAAACGCTTTATAAATACTTGGAAATCCAGTAAATGAGCTTCAATCACTGGTCAAAAGTCGTTCAAACACAGTGAATTCAAAGGAAAGAGTAAGGAAATATATGAAGATGCCTGAAACAATAAGAATACAAGTTCATTGAGCTTGAATACACGAAAAACACTGTATGTTTTCGGCTAAACTGTGTTTAAAATGTAGAGAAGTGAGTGCGATACTGGTTACTTCTATAATTTAGTGTAAAAAGGCTGTCAATTTAGGAATAAAGTTGAGGAAACACCAGTTCTTCTTCACAGAGCTGATGTAACAGCATAAATGTATTGAAAACACTTAGAAATCACCATGATAGTGAATCCAGTGTTCAATGTAGTAATAATTTACATTGAAAGTCTAGTATATTTGGCAAAACGCTTTATAAATACTTGGAAATCCAGTAAATGAGCTTCAATCACTGGTCAAAAGTCGTTCAAACACAGTGAATTCAAAGGAAAGAGTAAGGAAATATATGAAGATGCCTGAAACAATAAGAATACAAGTTCATTGAGCTTGAATACACGAAAAACACTGTATATTTTCGGCTAAACTGTGTTTAAAATGTAGAGAAGTGAGTGCGATACTGGTTACTTCTATAATTAAGTGTAAAAAGGCTGTCAATTTAGGAATAAAGTTGAGGAAACACCAGCTCTTCTTCACAGAGCTGATGTAACAGCATAAATGTATTGAAAACCCTTAGAAACCACCATGATATTGAAGCCAGTGTTCAATGTAGTAATAATTTACATTGAAAGTCTAGTATATTTGGCAAAACGCTTTATAAATACTTGAAATCCAGTAAATGAGCTTCAATCACTGGTCAAAAGTAGTTCAAACACAGTGAATTCAAAGAAAAGACTAAGGACATATATGGAGATGAGTGAAACAATAAGATACAAGTTCATTGAGCTTGAATGCATGAACAACACTGTTCATTTTCGGCTAAACTGTGTTTAAAACGCAGAGAAGTGAGTGCGATACCGGTTACTTCTAAATTTAGTGTTAAAGGGCTGTCAATTGAGTAATAATGTGGATGAAACATCAGTTCTTCTTCACAGAGGTGATGTAACAGTATAAATGTATTGAAAACTCTTAGAAATCACCATGATAGTGAAGCCAGTGTTCAATGTAGTAATAATTTACATTGAAAGTCTAGTATATTTGGCAAAACGCTTTATAAATACTTGAAATCCAGGAAATGAGCTTCAATAGCTGGTCAAAAGTAGTTCAAACACAGTGAATTCAAAGAAAAGACTAAGGACATATATGGAGATGAGTGAAACAATAAGATACAAGTTCATTGAGCTTGAATGCATGAACAACACTGTTCATTTTCGGCTAAACTGTGTTTAAAATGTAGAGAAGTGAGTGCGATACCGGTTACTTCTAAATTTAGTGTAACAGGGCTATCAATTTAGGAATAAAGTGGATGAAACATCAGTTTGTCTTCATAGAGGTGATGTAACAGTATAAATGTATTGAAAACTCTTAGAAATCACCATGATAGTGAAGCCAGTGTTCAATGTAGTAATAATTTACATTGAAAGTCTTGTATATTTGGCAAAACGCTTTATAAATTCTTGAAATCCAGTAAATGAGCTTCAATCACTGGTCAAAAGTAGTTCAAACACAGTGAATTCAAAGAAAAGACTAAGGACATATATGGAGATGAGTGAAACAATAAGATACAAGTTCATTGAGCTTGAATGCATAAACAACACTGTTCATTTTCGGCTAAACTGTGTTTAAAACGCAGAGAAGTGAGTGTGATACCGGTTACTTCTAAATTTAGTGTAATAGGGCTATCAATTTAAGAATAAAGTGGATGAAACATCAGTTCTTCTTCACAGAGCTGATGTAACAGCATAAATGTATTGAAAACTCTGAGAAATCACCATTGTAGTTAAGCCAGTGTTCAATGTAGTAATAATTTACATTGAAAGTCTAGTATATTTGGCAAAACGCTTTATAAATACTTGAAATCCAGTAAATGAGCTTCAATCACTGGTCAAAAGTAGTTCAAACACAGTGAATTCAAAGACTAAGGACATATATGGAGATGAGTGAAACAATAAGATACAAGTTCATTGAGCTTGAATGCATGAACAACACTGTTCATTTTCGGCTAAACTGTGTTTAAAACGCACAGAAGTGAGGGCGATACCGGTTACTTCTAAATTTAGTGTAATAGGGCTATCAATTTAGGAATAAAGTGGATGAAACATCAGTTCTACTTCAGAGACTGATGTAACAGCATAAATGTATTGAAAACTCTGAAAAATCACCATTGTAGGTAAGCCAGTGTTCAATGTAGTAATAATTTACATTGAAAGTCTAGTATATTTGGCAAAACGCTTTATAAATACTTGAAATTCAGTAAATGAGGTTCAATCACTGGTCAAAAGTAGATCAAACACTGTGAATTCAAAGGAAAGACTAAAAAAATATATAGAAAGGTGCCTGAAACAAAAGGAATACAAGTTCACTGAGCTTTAATACACGAAAGAATTTATTTTCGGCTAAACTGTGTTTAAAACGCAAAGAAGTGAGTGCGATACTGGTTACTTCTATAATTTAGTGTAAAAAGGCTGTCAATTTAGGAATAAAGTTGAGGAAACACCAATTCTTCTTCACAGAGCTGATGTAACAGCATAAATGTATTGAAAACACTTAGAAATCACCATGATAGTGAATCCAGTGTTCAATGTAGTAATAATTTACATTGAAAGTCTAGTATATTTGGCAAAACGCTTTATAAATACTTGGAAATCCAGTAAATGAGCTTCAATCACTGGTCAAAAGTAGTTCAAACACAGTGAATTCAAAGAAAAGACTAAGGACATATATGGAGATGAGTGAAACAATAAGATACAAGTTCATTGAGCTTGAATGCATAAACAACACTGTTCATTTTCGGCTAAACTGTGTTTAAAACGCAGAGAAGTGAGTGCAATACCGGTTACTTCTAAATTTAGTGTAATAGGGCTATCAATTTAAGAATAAAGTGGATGAAACATCAGTTCTTCTTCACAGACTGATGTAACAGCAAAAATGTATTGAAAACTCTGAGAAATCACCATTGTAGTTAAGCCAGTGTTCAATGTAGTAATAATTTACATTGAAAGTCTAGTATATTTGGCAAAACGCTTTATAAATAAATACTTGAAATCCAGTAAATGAGCTTCAATCACTGGTCAAAAGTCGTTCAAACACAGTGAATTCAAAGGAAAGAGTAAGGAAATATATGAAGATGACTGAAACAATAAGAATACAAGTTCATTGAGCTTGAATACACGAAAAACACTGTATATTTTCGGCTAAACTGTGTTTAAAATGTAGAGAAGTGAGTGCGATACTGGTTACTTCTATAATTTAGTGTAAAAAGGCTGTCAATTTAGGAATAAAGTTGAGGAAACACCAGTTCTTCTTCACAGAGCTGATGTAACAGCATAAATGTATTGAAAACACTTAGAAATCACCATGATAGTGAATCCAGTGTTCAATGTAGTAATAATTTACATTGAAAGTCTAGTATATTTGGCAAAACGCTTTATAAATACTTGGAAATCCAGTAAATGAGCTTCAATCACTGGTCAAAAGTCGTTCAAACACAGTGAATTCAAAGGAAAGAGTAAGGAAATATATGAAGATGCCTGAAACAATAAGAATACAAGTTCATTGAGCTTGAATACACGAAAAACACTGTATATTTTCGGCTAAACTGTGTTTAAATGTAGAGAAGTGAGTGCGATACTGGTTACTTCTATAATTAAGTGTAAAAAGGCTGTCAATTTAGGAATAAAGTTGAGGAAACACCAGTTCTTCTTCACAGAGCTGATGTAACAGCATAAATGTATTGAAAACCCTTAGAAACCACCATGATATTGAAGCCAGTGTTCAATGTGGTAATAATTTACATTGAAAGTCTAGTATATTTGGCAAAACGCTTTATAAATACTTGAAATCCAGTAAATGAGCTTCAATCACTGGTCAAAAGTAGTTCAAACACAGTGAATTCAAAGAAAAGACTAAGGACATATATGGAGATGAGTGAAACAATAAGAAACAAGTTCATTGAGCTTGAATGCATGAACAACACTGTTCATTTTTGGCTAAACTGTGTTTAAAACGCAGAGAAGTGAGTGCGATACCGGTTACTTCTAAATTTAGTGTTAAAGGGCTGTCAATTGAGGAATAAAGTGGATGAAACATCAGTTCTTCTTCACAGAGGTGATGTAACAGTATAAATGTATTGAAAACTCTTAGAAATCACCATGATAGTGAAGCCAGTGTTCAATGTAGTAATAATTTACATTGAAAGTCTAGTATATTTGGCAAAACGCTTTATAAATACTTGAAATCCAGTAAATGAGCTTCAATCACTGGTCAAAAGTAGTTCAAACACAGTGAATTCAAAGAAAAGACTAAGGACATATATGGAGATGAGTGAAACAATAAGATACAAGTTCATTGAGCTTGAATGCATGAACAACACTGTTCATTTTCGGCTAAACTGTGTTTAAAACGCAGAGAAGTGAGTGCGATACCGGTTACTTCTAAATTTAGTGTAATAGGGCTATCAATTTAAGAATAAAGTGGATGAAACATCAGTTCTTCTTCACAGAGCTGATGTAACAGCATAAATGTATTGAAAACTCTGAGAAATCACCATTGTAGTTAAGCCAGTGTTCAATGTAGTAATAATTTAAATTGAAAGTGTAGTATATTTGGCAAAACGCTTTATAAATACTTGAAATCCAGTAAATGAGCTTCAATCACTGGTCAAAAGTAGTTCAAACACAGTGAATTCAAAGAAAAGACTAAGGACATATATGGAGATGAGTGAAACAATAAGATACAAGTTCATTGAGCTTGAATGCATGAACAACACTGTTCATTTTCGGCTAAACTGTGTTTAAAATGCAGAGAAGTGAGTGCGATACCGGTTACTTCTAAATTTAGTGTAATAGGGCTATCAATTTAGGAATAAAGTGGATGAAACATCAGTTTTTCTTCATAGAGGTGATGTAACAGTATAAATGTATTGAAAACTCTTAGAAATCACCATGATAGTGAATCCAGTGTTCAATGTAGTAATAATTTACATTGAAAGTCTAGTATATTTGGCAAAACGCTTTATAAATACTTGCAATCCAGTAAATGAGCTTCAATCACTGGTCAAAAGTAGTTCAAACACAGTGAATCAAAGAAAAGACTAAGGACATATATGGAGATGAGTGAAACAATAAGATACAAGTTCATTGAGCTTGAATGCATAAACAACACTGTTCATTTTCGGCTAAACTGTGTTTAAAACGCAGAGAAGTGAGTGCAATACCGGTTACTTCTAAATTTAGTGTAATAGGGCTATCAATTTAAGAATAAAGTGGATGAAACATCAGTTCTTCTTCACAGACTGATGTAACAGCAAAAATGTATTGAAAACTCTGAGAAATCACCATTGTAGTTAAGCCAGTGTTCAATGTAGTAATAATTTACATTGAAACTCTAGTATATTTGGCAAAACGCTTTATAAATAAATACTTGAAATCCAGTAAATGAGCTTCAATCACTGGTCAAAAGTCGTTCAAACACAGTGAATTCAAAGGAAAGAGTAAGGAAATATATGAAGATGACTGAAACAATAAGAATACAAGTTCATTGAGCTTGAATACACGAAAAACACTGTATATTTTCGGCTAAACTGTGTTTAAAATGTAGAGAAGTGAGTGCGATACTGGTTACTTCTATAATTTAGTGTAAAAAGGCTGTCAATTTAGGAATAAAGTTGAGGAAACACCAGTTCTTCTTCACAGAGCTGATGTAACAGCATAAATGTATTGAAAACACTTAGAAATCACCATGATAGTGAATCCAGTGTTCAATGTAGTAATAATTTACATTGAAAGTCTAGTATATTTGGCAAAACGCTTTATAAATACTTGGAAATCCAGTAAATGAGCTTCAATCACTGTTCAAAAGTCGTTCAAACACAGTGAATTCAAAGGAAAGAGTAAGGAAATATATGAAGATGCCTGAAACAATAAGAATACAAGTTCATTGAGCTTGAATACACGAAAAACACTGTATATTTTCGGCTAAACTGTGTTTAAATGTAGAGAAGTGAGTGCGATACTGGTTACTTCTATAATTAAGTGTAAAAAGGCTGTCAATTTAGGAATAAAGTTGAGGAAACACCAGTTCTTCTTCACAGAGCTGATGTAACAGCATAAATGTATTGAAAACCCTTAGAAACCACCATGATATTGAAGCCAGTGTTCAATGTGGTAATAATTTACATTGAAAGTCTAGTATATTTGGCAAAACGCTTTATAAATACTTGAAATCCAGTAAATGAGCTTCAATCACTGGTCAAAAGTAGTTCAAACACAGTGAATTCAAAGAAAAGACTAAGGACATATATGGAGATGAGTGAAACAATAAGATACAAGTTCATTGAGCTTGAATGCATGAACAACACTGTTCATTTTTGGCTAAACTGTGTTTAAAACGCAGAGAAGTGAGTGCGATACCGGTTACTTCTAAATTTAGTGTTAAAGGGCTGTCAATTGAGGAATAAAGTGGATGAAACATCAGTTCTTCTTCACAGAGGTGATGTAACAGTATAAATGTATTGAAAACTCTTAGAAATCACCATGATAGTGAAGCCAGTGTTCAATGTAGTAATAATTTACATTGAAAGTCTAGTATATTTGGCAAAACGCTTTATAAATACTTGAAATCCAGTAAATGAGCTTCAATCACTGGTCAAAAGTAGTTCAAACACAGTGAATTCAAAGAAAAGACTAAGGACATATATGGAGATGAGTGAAACAATAAGATACAAGTTCATTGAGCTTGAATGCATGAACAACACTGTTCATTTTCGGCTAAACTGTGTTTAAAACGCAGAGAAGTGAGTGCGATACCGGTTACTTCTAAATTTAGTGTTAAAGGGCTGTCAATTGAGGAATAAAGTGGATGAAACATCAGTTCTTCTTCACAGAGGTGATGTAACAGTATAAATGTATTGAAAACTCTTAGAAATCACCATGATAGTGAAGCCAGTGTTCAATGTAGTAATAATTTACATTGAAAGTCTAGTATATTTGGCAAAACGCTTTATAAATACTTGAAATCCAGTAAATGAGCTTCAATCACTGGTCAAAAGTAGTTCAAACACAGTGAATTCAAAGAAAAGACTAAGGACATATATGGAGATGAGTGAAACAATAAGATACAAGTTCATTGAGCTTGAATGCATGAACAACACTGTTCATTTTCGGCTAAACTGTGTTTAAAATGCAGAGAAGTGAGTGCGATACCGGTTACTTCTAAATTTAGTGTAATAGGGCTATCAATTTAGGAATAAAGTGGATGAAACATCAGTTTGTCTTCATAGAGGTGATGTAACAGTATAAATGTATTGAAAACTCTTAGAAATCACCATGATAGTGAAGCCAGTGTTCAATGTAGTAATAATTTACATTGAAAGTCTAGTATATTTGGCAAGACGCTTTATAAATACTTGAAATCCAGTAAATGAGCTTCAATCACTGGTCAAAAGTAGTTCAAACACAGTGAATTCAAAGAAAAGACTAAGGACATATATGGAGATGAGTGAAACAATAAGATACAAGTTCATTGAGCTTGAATGCATAAACAACACTGTTCATTTTCGGCTAAACTGTGTTTAAAAGGCAGAGAAGTGAGTGCAATACCGGTTACTTCTAAATTTAGTGTAATAGGGCTATCAATTTAAGAATAAAGTGGATGAAACATCAGTTCTTCTTCACAGACTGATGTAACAGCATAAATGTATTGAAAACTCTGAGAAATCACCATTGTAGTTAAGCCAGTGTTCAATGTAGTAATAATTTACATTGAAAGTCTAGTATATTTGGCAAAACGCTTTATAAATACTTGAAATCCAGTAAATGAGCTTCAATCACTGGTCAAAAGTAGTTCAAACACAGTGAATTCAAAGACTAAGGACATATATGGAGATGAGTGAAACAATAAGATACAAGTTCATTGAGCTTGAATGCATGAACAACACTGTTCATTTTCGGCTAAACTGTGTTTAAAACGCAGAGAAGTGAGTGCGATACCGGTTACTTCTAAATTTAGTGTAATAGGGCTATCAATTTAGGAATAAAGTGGATGAAACATCAGTTCTTCTTCACAGACTGATGTAACAGCATAAATGTATTGAAAACTCTGAGAAATCACCATTGTAGTTAAGCCAGTGTTCAATGTAGTAATAATTTACATTGAAAGTCTAGTATATTTGGCAAAACGCTTTATAAATACTTGAAATTCAGTAAATGAGGTTCAATCACTGGTCAAAAGTAGATCAAACACTGTGAATTCAAAGGAAAGACTAAAAAAATATATAGAAAGGTGCCTGAAACAAAAGGAATACAAGTTCACTGTGCTTTAATACACGAAAGAATTTATTTTCGGCTAAACTGTGTTTAAAACGCAAAGAAGTGAGTGCGATACTGGTTACTTCTATAATTTAGTGTAAAAAGGCTGTCAATTTAGGAATAAAGTTGAGGAAACACCAGTTCTTCTTCACAGAGCTGATGTAACAACATAAATGTATTGAAAACACTTAGAAATCACCATGATAGTGAAGCCAGTGTTCAATGTAGTAATAATTTACATTGAAAGTCTAGTATATTTGGCAAAACGCTTTATAAATACTTGGAAATCCAGTAAATGAGCTTCAATCACTGGTCAAAAGTCGTTCAAACACAGTGAATTCAAAGGAAAGAGTAAGGAAATATATGAAGATGCCTGAAACAATAAGAATACAAGTTCATTGAGCTTG
Source organism: Plecotus auritus (assembly GCF_963455305.1). Lineage (NCBI taxonomy): Eukaryota > Metazoa > Chordata > Mammalia > Chiroptera > Vespertilionidae > Plecotus > Plecotus auritus. The sequence continues at coordinate 60,652 of NW_027664305.1, read as the reverse complement.
AATACACGAAAAACACTGTATATTTTCGGCTAAACTGTGTTTAAAATGCAGAGAAGTGAGTGCGATACCGGTTACTTCTAAATTTAGTGTTAAAGGGCTGTCAATTGAGGAATAAAGTGGATGAAACATCAGTTCTTCTTCACAGAGGTGATGTAACAGTATAAATGTATTGAAAACTCTTAGAAATCACCATGATAGTGAAGCCAGTGTTCAATGTAGTAATAATTTACATTGAAAGTCTAGTATATTTGGCAAAACGCTTTATAAATACTTGAAATCCAGTAAATGAGCTTCAATCACTGGTCAAAAGTAGTTCAAACACAGTGAATTCAAAGAAAAGACTAAGGACATATATGGAGATGAGTGAAACAATAAGATACAAGTTCATTGAGCTTGAATGCATGAACAACACTGTTCATTTTCGGCTAAACTGTGTTTAAAACGCAGAGAAGTGAGTGCGATACCGGTTACTTCTAAATTTAGTGTAATAGGGCTATCAATTTACGAATAAAGTGGATGAAACATCAGTTCTTCTTCATAGAGGTGATGTAACAGTATAAATGTATTGAAAACTCTTAGAAATCACCATGATAGTGAAGCCAGTGTTCAATGTAGTAATAATTTACATTGAAAGTCTAGTATATTTGGCAAAACGCTTTATAAATACTTGAAATCCAGTAAATGAGCTTCAATAACTGGTCAAAAGTAGTTCAAACACAGTGAATTCAAAGAAAAGACTAAGGACATATATAGAGATGAGTGAAACAATAAGATACAAGTTCATTGTGCTTGAATGCATGAACAACACTGTTCATTTTCGGCTAAACTGTGCTTAAAACGCAGAGAAGTGCGTGCGATACCGGTTACTTCTAAATTTAGTGTAATAGGGCTATCAATTTAAGAATAAAGTGGATGAAACATCAGTTCTTCTTCACAGACTGATGTAACAGCATAAATGTATTGAAAACTCTGAGAAATCACCATTATAGTTAAGCCAGTGTTCAATGTAGTAATAATTTACATTGAAAGTCTAGTATATTTGGCAAAACGCTTTATAAATACTTGAAATCCAGTAAATGAGCTTCAATCACTGGTCAAAAGTCGTTCAAACACAGTGAATTCAAAGTAAAGAGTAAGGAAATATATGAAGATGCCTGAAACAATAAGAATACAAGTTCATTGAGCTTGAATACACGAAAAACACTGTATATTTTCGGCTAAACTGTGTTTAAAATGTAGAGAAGTGAGTGCGATACTGGTTACTTCTATAATTAAGTGTAAAAAGGCTGTCAATTTAGGAATAAAGTTGAGGAAACACCAGTTCTTCTTCACAGAGCTGATGTAACAGCATAAATGTATTGAAAACCCTTAGAAATCACCATGATAGTGAATCCAGTGTTCAATGTAGTAATAATTTACATTGAAAGTCTAGTATATTTGGCAAAACGCTTTATAAATACTTGGAAATCCAGTAAATGAGCTTCAATCACTGGTCAAAAGTCGTTCAAACACAGTGAATTCAAAGGAAAGAGTAAGGAAATATATGAAGATGCCTGAAACAATAAGAATACAAGTTCATTGAGCTTGAATACACGAAAAACACTGTATGTTTTCGGCTAAACTGTGTTTAAAATGTAGAGAAGTGAGTGCGATACTGGTTACTTCTATAATTTAGTGTAAAAAGGCTGTCAATTTAGGAATAAAGTTGAGGAAACACCAGTTCTTCTTCACAGAGCTGATGTAACAGCATAAATGTATTGAAAACACTTAGAAATCACCATGATAGTGAATCCAGTGTTCAATGTAGTAATAATTTACATTGAAAGTCTAGTATATTTGGCAAAACGCTTTATAAATACTTGGAAATCCAGTAAATGAGCTTCAATCACTGGTCAAAAGTCGTTCAAACACAGTGAATTCAAAGGAAAGAGTAAGGAAATATATGAAGATGCCTGAAACAATAAGAATACAAGTTCATTGAGCTTGAATACACGAAAAACACTGTATATTTTCGGCTAAACTGTGTTTAAAATGTAGAGAAGTGAGTGCGATACTGGTTACTTCTATAATTAAGTGTAAAAAGGCTGTCAATTTAGGAATAAAGTTGAGGAAACACCAGCTCTTCTTCACAGAGCTGATGTAACAGCATAAATGTATTGAAAACCCTTAGAAACCACCATGATATTGAAGCCAGTGTTCAATGTAGTAATAATTTACATTGAAAGTCTAGTATATTTGGCAAAACGCTTTATAAATACTTGAAATCCAGTAAATGAGCTTCAATCACTGGTCAAAAGTAGTTCAAACACAGTGAATTCAAAGAAAAGACTAAGGACATATATGGAGATGAGTGAAACAATAAGATACAAGTTCATTGAGCTTGAATGCATGAACAACACTGTTCATTTTCGGCTAAACTGTGTTTAAAACGCAGAGAAGTGAGTGCGATACCGGTTACTTCTAAATTTAGTGTTAAAGGGCTGTCAATTGAGTAATAATGTGGATGAAACATCAGTTCTTCTTCACAGAGGTGATGTAACAGTATAAATGTATTGAAAACTCTTAGAAATCACCATGATAGTGAAGCCAGTGTTCAATGTAGTAATAATTTACATTGAAAGTCTAGTATATTTGGCAAAACGCTTTATAAATACTTGAAATCCAGGAAATGAGCTTCAATAGCTGGTCAAAAGTAGTTCAAACACAGTGAATTCAAAGAAAAGACTAAGGACATATATGGAGATGAGTGAAACAATAAGATACAAGTTCATTGAGCTTGAATGCATGAACAACACTGTTCATTTTCGGCTAAACTGTGTTTAAAATGCAGAGAAGTGAGTGCGATACCGGTTACTTCTAAATTTAGTGTAACAGGGCTATCAATTTAGGAATAAAGTGGATGAAACATCAGTTTGTCTTCATAGAGGTGATGTAACAGTATAAATGTATTGAAAACTCTTAGAAATCACCATGATAGTGAAGCCAGTGTTCAATGTAGTAATAATTTACATTGAAAGTCTTGTATATTTGGCAAAACGCTTTATAAATACTTGAAATCCAGTAAATGAGCTTCAATCACTGGTCAAAAGTAGTTCAAACACAGTGAATTCAAAGAAAAGACTAAGGACATATATGGAGATGAGTGAAACAATAAGATACAAGTTCATTGAGCTTGAATGCATAAACAACACTGTTCATTTTCGGCTAAACTGTGTTTAAAACGCAGAGAAGTGAGTGTGATACCGGTTACTTCTAAATTTAGTGTAATAGGGCTATCAATTTAAGAATAAAGTGGATGAAACATCAGTTCTTCTTCACAGAGCTGATGTAACAGCATAAATGTATTGAAAACTCTGAGAAATCACCATTGTAGTTAAGCCAGTGTTCAATGTAGTAATAATTTACATTGAAAGTCTAGTATATTTGGCAAAACGCTTTATAAATACTTGAAATCCAGTAAATGAGCTTCAATCACTGGTCAAAAGTAGTTCAAACACAGTGAATTCAAAGACTAAGGACATATATGGAGATGAGTGAAACAATAAGATACAAGTTCATTGAGCTTGAATGCATGAACAACACTGTTCATTTTCGGCTAAACTGTGTTTAAAACGCACAGAAGTGAGGGCGATACCGGTTACTTCTAAATTTAGTGTAATAGGGCTATCAATTTAGGAATAAAGTGGATGAAACATCAGTTCTACTTCAGAGACTGATGTAACAGCATAAATGTATTGAAAACTCTGAAAAATCACCATTGTAGGTAAGCCAGTGTTCAATGTAGTAATAATTTACATTGAAAGTCTAGTATATTTGGCAAAACGCTTTATAAATACTTGAAATTCAGTAAATGAGGTTCAATCACTGGTCAAAAGTAGATCAAACACTGTGAATTCAAAGGAAAGACTAAAAAAATATATAGAAAGGTGCCTGAAACAAAAGGAATACAAGTTCACTGAGCTTTAATACACGAAAGAATTTATTTTCGGCTAAACTGTGTTTAAAACGCAAAGAAGTGAGTGCGATACTGGTTACTTCTATAATTTAGTGTAAAAAGGCTGTCAATTTAGGAATAAAGTTGAGGAAACACCAATTCTTCTTCACAGAGCTGATGTAACAGCATAAATGTATTGAAAACACTTAGAAATCACCATGATAGTGAATCCAGTGTTCAATGTAGTAATAATTTACATTGAAAGTCTAGTATATTTGGCAAAACGCTTTATAAATACTTGGAAATCCAGTAAATGAGCTTCAATCACTGGTCAAAAGTCGTTCAAACACAGTGAATTCAAAGGAAAGAGTAAGGAAATATATGAAGATGACTGAAACAATAAGAATACAAGTTCATTGAGCTTGAATACACGAAAAACACTGTATATTTTCGGCTAAACTGTGTTTAAAATGTAGAGAAGTGAGTGCGATACTGGTTACTTATATAATTAAGTGTAAAAAGGCTGTCAATTTAGGAATAAAGTTGAGGAAACACCAGTTCTTCTTCACAGAGCTGATGTAACAGCATAAATGTATTGAAAACCCTTAGAAATCACCATGATAGTGAAGCCAGTGTTCAATGTAGTAATAATTTACATTGAAAGTCTAGTATATTTGGCAAAACGCTTTATAAATACTTGAAATCCAGTAAATGAGCTTCAATCACTGGTCAAAAGTAGTTCAAACACAGTGAATTCAAAGAAAAGACTAAGGACATATATGGAGATGAGTGAAACAATAAGATACAAGTTCATTGAGCTTGAATGCATGAACAACACTGTTCATTTTCGGCTAAACTGTGTTTAAAACGCAGAGAAGTGAGTGCGATACCGGTTACTTCTAAATTTAGTGTTAAAGGGCTGTCAGTTGAGGAATAAAGTGGATGAAACATCAGTTCTTCTTCACAGAGGTGATGTAACAGTATAAATGTATTGAAAACTCTTAGAAATCACCATGATAGTGAAGCCAGTGTTCAATGTAGTAATAATTTACATTGAAAGTCTAGTATATTTGGCAAAACGCTTTATAAATACTTGAAATCCAGTAAATGAGCTTCAATCACTGGTCAAAAGTAGTTCAAACACAGTGAATTCAAAGACTAAGGACATATATGGAGATGAGTGAAACAATAAGATACAAGTTCATTGAGCTTGAATGCATGAACAACACTGTTCATTTTCGGCTAAACTGTGTTTCAAACGCAGAGAAGTGAGTGCGATACCGGTTACTTCTAAATTTAGTGTAATAGGGCTATCAATTTAGGAATAAAGTGGATGAAACATCAGTTCTTCTTCACAGACTGATGTAACAGCATAAATGTATTGAAAACTCTGAGAAATCACCATTGTAGTTAAGCCAGTGTTCAATTTAGTAATAATTTACATTGAAAGTCTAGTATATTTGGCAAAACGCTTTATAAATACTTGGAAATCCAGTAAATGAGCTTCAATCACTGGTCAAAAGTCGTTCAAACACAGTGAATTCAAAGGAAAGAGTAAGGAAATATATGAAGATGCCTGAAACAATAAGAATACAAGTTCATTGAGCTTGAATACACGAAAAACACTGTATATTTTAGGCTAAACTGTTTAAAATGTAGAGAAGTGAGTGCGATACTGGTTAATTCTATAATTAAGTGTAAAAAGGCTGTCAATTTAGGAATAAAGTTTAGGAAACACCAGTTCTTCTTCACAGAGCTGATGTAACAGCATAAATGTATTGAAAACCCTTAGAAATCACCATGATAGTGAAGCCAGTGTTCAATGTAGTAATAATTTACATTGAAAGTCTAGTATATTTGGCAAAACGCTTTATAAATACTTGAAATCCAGTAAATGAACTTCAATCACTGGTCAAAAGTAGTTCAAACACAGTGAATTCAAAGAAAAGACTAAGGACATATATAGAGATGAGTGAAACAATAAGATACAAGTTCATTGTGCTTGAATGCATGAACAACACTGTTCATTTTCGGCTAAACTGTGTTTAAAACGCAGAGAAGTGCGTGCTATACCGGTTACTTCTAAATTTAGTGTAATAGGGCTATCAATTTAAGAATAAAGTGGATGAAACATCATTTCTTCTTCACAGACTGATGTAATAGCATAAATGTATTGAAAACTCTGAGAAATCACCATTATAGTTAAGCCAGTGTTCAATGTAGTAATAATTTACATTGAAAGTCTAGTATATTTGGCAAAACGCTTTATAAATACTTGGAAATCCAGTAAATGAGCTTCAATCACTGGTCAAAAGTCGTTCAAACACAGTGAATTCAAAGGAAAGAGTAAGGAAATATATGAAGATGCCTGAAACAATAAGAATACAAGTTCATTGAGCTTGAATACACGAAAAACACTGTATATTTTCGGCTAAACTGTGTTTAAAATGTAGAGAAGTGAGTGCGATACTGGTTACTTCTATAATTAAGTGTAAAAAGGCTGTCAATTTAGGAATAAAGTTGAGGAAACACCAGTTCTTCTTCACAGAGCTGATGTAACAGCATAAATGTATTGAAAACCCTTAGAAATCACCATGATAGTGAATCCAGTGTTCAATGTAGTAATAATTTACATTGAAAGTCTAGTATATTTGGCAAAACGCTTTATAAATACTTGGAAATCCAGTAAATGAGCTTCAATCACTGGTCAAAAGTCGTTCAAACACAGTGAATTCAAAGGAAAGAGTAAGGAAATATATGAAGATGCCTGAAACTATAAGAATACAAGTTCATTGAGCTTGAATACACGAAAAACACTGTATATTTTCGGCTAAACTGTGTTTAAAATGTAGAGAAGTGAGTGCGATACTGGTTACTTCTATAATTTAGTGTAAAAAGGCTGTCAATTTAGGAATAAAGTTGAGGAAACACCAGTTCTTCTTCACAGAGCTGATGTAACAGCATAAATGTATTGAAAACACTTAGAAATCACCATGATAGTGAATCCAGTGTTCAATGTAGTAATAATTTACATTGAAAGTCTAGTATATTTGGCAAAACGCTTTATAAATACTTGGAAATCCAGTAAATGAGCTTCAATCACTGGTCAAAAGTCGTTCAAACACAGTGAATTCAAAGGAAAGAGTAAGGAAATATATGAAGATGCCTGAAACAATAAGAATACAAGTTCATTGAGCTTGAATACACGAAAAACACTGTATATTTTCGGCTAAACTGTGTTTAAAATGTAGAGAAGTGAGTGCGATACTGGTTACTTCTATAATTAAGTGTAAAAAGGCTGTCAATTTAGGAATAAAGTTGAGGAAACACCAGTTCTTCTTCACAGAGCTGATGTAACAGCATAAATGTATTGAAAACCCTTAGAAACCACCATGATATTGAAGCCAGTGTTCAATGTAGTAATAATTTACATTGAAAGTCTAGTATATTTGGCAAAACGCTTTATAAATACTTGAAATCCAGTAAATGAGCTTCAATCACTGGTCAAAAGTAGTTCAAACACAGTGAATTCAAAGAAAAGACTAAGGACATATATGGAGATGAGTGAAACAATAAGATACAAGTTCATTGAGCTTGAATGCATGAACAACACTGTTCATTTTCGGCTAAACTGTGTTTAAAACGCAGAGAAGTGAGTGCGATACCGGTTACTTCTAAATTTAGTGTTAAAGGGCTGTCAATTGAGGATAAAGTGGATGAAACATCAGTTCTTCTTCACAGAGGTGATGTAACAGTATAAATGTATTGAAAACTCTTAGAAATCACCATGATAGTGAAGCCAGTGATCAATGTAGTAATAATTTACATTGAAAGTCTAGGTATATTTGGCAAAACGCTTTATAAATACTTGAAATCCAGGAAATGAGCTTCAATAGCTGGTCAAAAGTAGTTCAAACACAGTGAATTCAAAGAAAATACTAAGGACATATATGGAGATGAGTGAGAACAATAAGATACAAGTTCCATTGAGCTTGAATGCATAAACAACACTGTTCATTTTCGGCTAAACTGTGTTTAAAACGCAGAGAAGTGAGTGTGGATACCGGTTACTTCTAATTTAGTGTAATAGGGCTATCAATTTAAGAATAAAGTGGATGAAACATCAGTTCTTCTTCACAGAGCTGATGTAACAGCATAAATGTATTGAAAACTCTGAGAAATCACCATTGTAGTTAAGCCAGTGTTCAATGTAGTAATAATTTACATTGAAAGTCTAGTATATTTGGCAAAACGCTTTATAAATACTTGAAATCCAGTAATGAGCTTCAATCACTGGTCAAAAGTAGTTCAAACACAGTGAATTCAAAGGACTAAGGACATATATGGAGATGAGTGAAACAATAAGATACAAGTTCATTGAGCTTGAATGCATGAACAACACTGTTCATTTTCGGCTAAACTGTGTTTAAAACGCACAGAAGTGAGGGCGATACCGGTTACTTCTAAATTTAGTGTAATAGGGCTATCAATTTAGGAATAAAGTGGATGAAACATCAGTTCTACTTCAGAGACTGATGTAACAGCATAAATGTATTGAAAACTCTGAAAAATCACCATTGTAGGTAAGCCAGTGTTCAATGTAGTAATAATTTACATTGAAAGTCTAGTATATTTGGCAAAACGCTTTATAAATACTTGAAATTCAGTAAATGAGGTTCAATCACTGGTCAAAAGTAGATCAAACACTGTGAATTCAAAGGAAAGACTAAAAAAATATATAGAAAGGTGCCTGAAACAAAAGGAATACAAGTTCACTGAGCTTTAATACACGAAAGAATTTATTTTCGGCTAAACTGTGTTTAAAACGCAAAGAAGTGAGTGCGATACTGGTTACTTCTATAATTTAGTGTAAAAAGGCTGTCAATTTAGGAATAAAGTTGAGGAAACACCAATTCTTCTTCACAGAGCTGATGTAACAGCATAAATGTATTGAAAACACTTAGAAATCACCATGATAGTGAATCCAGTGTTCAATGTAGTAATAATTTACATTGAAAGTCTAGTATATTTGGCAAAACGCTTTATAAATACTTGGAAATCCAGTAAATGAGCTTCAATCACTGGTCAAAAGTCGTTCAAACACAGTGAATTCAAAGGAAAGAGTAAGGAAATATATGAAGATGACTGAAACAATAAGAATACAAGTTCATTGAGCTTGAATACACGAAAAACACTGTATATTTTCGGCTAAACTGTGTTTAAAATGTAGAGAAGTGAGTGCGATACTGGTTACTTATATAATTAAGTGTAAAAAGGCTGTCAATTTAGGAATAAAGTTGAGGAAACACCAGTTCTTCTTCACAGAGCTGATGTAACAGCATAAATGTATTGAAAACCCTTAGAAATCACCATGATAGTGAAGCCAGTGTTCAATGTAGTAATAATTTACATTGAAAGTCTAGTATATTTGGCAAAACGCTTTATAAATACTTGAAATCCAGTAAATGAGCTTCAATCACTGGTCAAAAGTAGTTCAAACACAGTGAATTCAAAGAAAAGACTAAGGACATATATGGAGATGAGTGAAACAATAAGATACAAGTTCATTGAGCTTGAATGCATGAACAACACTGTTCATTTTCGGCTAAACTGTGTTTAAAACGCAGAGAAGTGAGTGCGATACCGGTTACTTCTAAATTTAGTGTTAAAGGGCTGTCAGTTGAGGAATAAAGTGGATGAAACATCAGTTCTTCTTCACAGAGGTGATGTAACAGTATAAATGTATTGAAAACTCTTAGAAATCACCATGATAGTGAAGCCAGTGTTCAATGTAGTAATAATTTACATTGAAAGTCTAGTATATTTGGCAAAACGCTTTATAAATACTTGAAATCCAGTAAATGAGCTTCAATCACTGGTCAAAAGTAGTTCAAACACAGTGAATTCAAAGACTAAGGACATATATGGAGATGAGTGAAACAATAAGATACAAGTTCATTGAGCTTGAATGCATGAACAACACTGTTCATTTTCGGCTAAACTGTGTTTCAAACGCAGAGAAGTGAGTGCGATACCGGTTACTTCTAAATTTAGTGTAATAGGGCTATCAATTTAGGAATAAAGTGGATGAAACATCAGTTCTTCTTCACAGACTGATGTAACAGCATAAATGTATTGAAAACTCTGAGAAATCACCATTGTAGTTAAGCCAGTGTTCAATTTAGTAATAATTTACATTGAAAGTCTAGTATATTTGGCAAAACGCTTTATAAATACTTGGAAATCCAGTAAATGAGCTTCAATCACTGGTCAAAAGTCGTTCAAACACAGTGAATTCAAAGGAAAGAGTAAGGAAATATATGAAGATGCCTGAAACAATAAGAATACAAGTTCATTGAGCTTGAATACACGAAAAACACTGTATATTTTAGGCTAAACTGTTTAAAATGTAGAGAAGTGAGTGCGATACTGGTTAATTCTATAATTAAGTGTAAAAAGGCTGTCAATTTAGGAATAAAGTTTAGGAAACACCAGTTCTTCTTCACAGAGCTGATGTAACAGCATAAATGTATTGAAAACCCTTAGAAATCACCATGATAGTGAAGCCAGTGTTCAATGTAGTAATAATTTACATTGAAAGTCTAGTATATTTGGCAAAACGCTTTATAAATACTTGAAATCCAGTAAATGAACTTCAATCACTGGTCAAAAGTAGTTCAAACACAGTGAATTCAAAGAAAAGACTAAGGACATATATAGAGATGAGTGAAACAATAAGATACAAGTTCATTGTGCTTGAATGCATGAACAACACTGTTCATTTTCGGCTAAACTGTGTTTAAAACGCAGAGAAGTGCGTGCTATACCGGTTACTTCTAAATTTAGTGTAATAGGGCTATCAATTTAAGAATAAAGTGGATGAAACATCATTTCTTCTTCACAGACTGATGTAATAGCATAAATGTATTGAAAACTCTGAGAAATCACCATTATAGTTAAGCCAGTGTTCAATGTAGTAATAATTTACATTGAAAGTCTAGTATATTTGGCAAAACGCTTTATAAATACTTGGAAATCCAGTAAATGAGCTTCAATCACTGGTCAAAAGTCGTTCAAACACAGTGAATTCAAAGGAAAGAGTAAGGAAATATATGAAGATGCCTGAAACAATAAGAATACAAGTTCATTGAGCTTGAATACACGAAAAACACTGTATATTTTCGGCTAAACTGTGTTTAAAATGTAGAGAAGTGAGTGCGATACTGGTTACTTCTATAATTAAGTGTAAAAAGGCTGTCAATTTAGGAATAAAGTTGAGGAAACACCAGTTCTTCTTCACAGAGCTGATGTAACAGCATAAATGTATTGAAAACCCTTAGAAATCACCATGATAGTGAATCCAGTGTTCAATGTAGTAATAATTTACATTGAAAGTCTAGTATATTTGGCAAAACGCTTTATAAATACTTGGAAATCCAGTAAATGAGCTTCAATCACTGGTCAAAAGTCGTTCAAACACAGTGAATTCAAAGGAAAGAGTAAGGAAATATATGAAGATGCCTGAAACTATAAGAATACAAGTTCATTGAGCTTGAATACACGAAAAACACTGTATATTTTCGGCTAAACTGTGTTTAAAATGTAGAGAAGTGAGTGCGATACTGGTTACTTCTATAATTTAGTGTAAAAAGGCTGTCAATTTAGGAATAAAGTTGAGGAAACACCAGTTCTTCTTCACAGAGCTGATGTAACAGCATAAATGTATTGAAAACACTTAGAAATCACCATGATAGTGAATCCAGTGTTCAATGTAGTAATAATTTACATTGAAAGTCTAGTATATTTGGCAAAACGCTTTATAAATACTTGGAAATCCAGTAAATGAGCTTCAATCACTGGTCAAAAGTCGTTCAAACACAGTGAATTCAAAGGAAAGAGTAAGGAAATATATGAAGATGCCTGAAACAATAAGAATACAAGTTCATTGAGCTTGAATACACGAAAAACACTGTATATTTTCGGCTAAACTGTGTTTAAAATGTAGAGAAGTGAGTGCGATACTGGTTACTTCTATAATTAAGTGTAAAAAGGCTGTCAATTTAGGAATAAAGTTGAGGAAACACCAGTTCTTCTTCACAGAGCTGATGTAACAGCATAAATGTATTGAAAACCCTTAGAAACCACCATGATATTGAAGCCAGTGTTCAATGTAGTAATAATTTACATTGAAAGTCTAGTATATTTGGCAAAACGCTTTATAAATACTTGAAATCCAGTAAATGAGCTTCAATCACTGGTCAAAAGTAGTTCAAACACAGTGAATTCAAAGAAAAGACTAAGGACATATATGGAGATGAGTGAAACAATAAGATACAAGTTCATTGAGCTTGAATGCATGAACAACACTGTTCATTTTCGGCTAAACTGTGTTTAAAACGCAGAGAAGTGAGTGCGATACCGGTTACTTCTAAATTTAGTGTTAAAGGGCTGTCAATTGAGGAATAAAGTGGATGAAACATCAGTTCTTCTTCACAGAGGTGATGTAACAGTATAAATGTATTGAAAACTCTTAGAAATCACCATGATAGTGAAGCCAGTGATCAATGTAGTAATAATTTACATTGAAAGTCTAGTATATTTGGCAAAACGCTTTATAAATACTTGAAATCCAGGAAATGAGCTTCAATAGCTGGTCAAAAGTAGTTCAAACACAGTGAATTCAAAGAAAATACTAAGGACATATATGGAGATGAGTGAAACAATAAGATACAAGTTCATTGAGCTTGAATGCATAAACAACACTGTTCATTTTCGGCTAAACTGTGTTTAAAACGCAGAGAAGTGAGTGCGATACAGGTTACTTCTAAATTTAGTGTAATAGGGCTATCAATTTAAGAATAAAGTGGATGAAACATCAGTTCTTCTTCACAGAGCTGATGTAACAGCATAAATGTATTGAAAACTCTGAGAAATCACCATTGTAGTTAAGCCAGTGTTCAATGTAGTAATAATTTACATTGAAAGTCTAGTATATTTGGCAAAACGCTTTATAAATACTTGAAATCCAGTAAATGAGCTTCAATCACTGGTCAAAAGTAGTTCAAACACAGTGAATTCAAAGACTAAGGACATATATGGAGATGAGTGAAACAATAAGATACAAGTTCATTGAGCTTGAATGCATGAACAACACTGTTCATTTTCGGCTAAACTGTGTTTAAAACGCAGAGAAGTGAGGGCGATACCGGTTACTTCTAAATTTAGTGTAATAGGGCTATCAATTTAGGAATAAAGAGGATGAAACATCAGTTCTTCTTCACAGACTGATGTAACAGCATAAATGTATTGAAAACCCTTAGAAATCACCATGATAGTGAAGCCAGTGTTCAATGTAGTAATAATTTACATTGAAAGTCTAGTATATTTGGCAAAACGCTTTATAAATACTTGAAATCCAGTAAATGAGCTTCAATCACTGGTCAAAAGTAGTTCAAACACAGTGAATTCAAAGAAAAGACTAAGGACATATATGGAGATGAGTGAAACAATAAGATACAAGTTCATTGAGCTTGAATGCATGAACAACACTGTTCATTTTCGGCTAAACTGTGTTTAAAACGCAGAGAAGTGAGTGCGATACCGGTTACTTCTAAATTTAGTGTTAAAGGGCTGTCAGTTGAGGAATAAAGTGGATGAAACATCAGTTCTTCTTCACAGAGGTGATGTAACAGTATAAATGTATTGAAAACTCTTAGAAATCACCATGATAGTGAAGCCAGTGTTCAATGTAGTAATAATTTACATTGAAAGTCTAGTATATTTGGCAAAACGCTTTATAAATACTTGAAATCCAGTAAATGAGCTTCAATCACTGGTCAAAAGTAGTTCAAACACAGTGAATTCAAAGACTAAGGACATATATGGAGATGAGTGAAACAATAAGATACAAGTTCATTGAGCTTGAATGCATGAACAACACTGTTCATTTTCGGCTAAACTGTGTTTAAAACGCAGAGAAGTGAGTGCGATACCGGTTACTTCTAAATTTAGTGTAATAGGACTAACAATTTAGGAATAAAGTGGATGAAACATCAGTTCTTCTTCACAGACTGATGTAACAGCATAAATGTATTGAAAACTCTGAGAAATCACCATTGTAGTTAAGCCAGTGTTCAATGTAGTAATAATTTACAATGAAAGTCTAGTATATTTGGCAAAACGCTTTATAAATACTTGAAATTCAGTAAATGAGGTTCAATCAATGGTCAAAAGTAGATCAAACACTGTGAATTCAAAGGAAAGACTAAAAAAATATATAGAAAGGTGCCTGAAACAAAAGGAATACAAGTTCACTGAGCTTTAATACACGAAAGTATTTATTTTCGGCTAAACTGTGTTTAAAACGCAAAGAAGTGAGTGCGATACTGGTTACTTCTATAATTTAGTGTAAAAAGGCTGTCAATTTAGGAATAAAGTTGAGGAAACACCAGTTCTTCTTCACAGAGCTGATGTAACAACATAAATGTATTGAAAACACTTAGAAATCACCATGATAGTGAAGCCAGTGTTCAATGTAGTAATAATTTACATTGAAAGTCTAGTATATTTGGCAAAACGCTTTATAAATACTTGGAAATCCAGTAAATGAGCTTCAATCACTGGTCAAAAGTCGTTCAAACACAGTGAATTCAAAGGAAAGAGTAAGGAAATATATGAAGATGCCTGAAACAATAAGAATACAAGTTCATTGAGCTTGAATACACGAAAAACACTGTATATTTTCGGCTAAACTGTGTTTAAAATGCAGAGAAGTGAGTGCGATACCGGTTACTTCTAAATTTAGTGTTAAAGGGCTGTCAATTGAGGAATAAAGTGGATGAAACATCAGTTCTTCTTCACAGAGGTGATGTAACAGTATAAATGTATTGAAAACTCTTAGAAATCACCATGATAGTGAAGCCAGTGTTCAATGTAGTAATAATTTACATTGAAAGTCTAGTATATTTGGCAAAACGCTTTATAAATACTTGGAAATCCAGTAAATGAGCTTCAATCACTGGTCAAAAGTCGTTCAAACACAGTGAATTCAAAGGAAAGAGTAAGGAAATATATGAAGATGCCTGAAACAATAAGAATACAAGTTCATTGAGCTTGAATACACGAAAAACACTGTATATTTTCGGCTAAACTGTGTTTAAAATGTAGAGAAGTGAGTGCGATACTGGTTACTTCTATAATTAAGTGTAAAAAGGCTGTCAATTTAGGAATAAAGTTGAGGAAACACCAGTTCTTCTTCACAGAGCTGATGTAACAGCATAAATGTATTGAAAACCCTTAGAAATCACCATGATAGTGAATCCAGTGTTCAATGTAGTAATAATTTACATTGAAAGTCTAGTATATTTGGCAAAACGCTTTATAAATACTTGGAAATCCAGTAAATGAGCTTCAATCACTGGTCAAAAGTCGTTCAAACACAGTGAATTCAAAGGAAAGAGTAAGGAAATATATGAAGATGCCTGAAACAATAAGAATACAAGTTCATTGAGCTTGAATACACGAAAAACACTGTATATTTTCGGCTAAACTATGTTTAAAATGTAGAGAAGTGAGTGCGATACTGGTTACTTCTATAACTTAGTGTAAAAAGGCTGTCAATTTAGGAATAAAGTTGAGGAAACACCAGTTCTTCTTCACAGAGCTGATGTAACAGCATAAATGTATTGAAAACACTTAGAAATCACCATGATAGTGAATCCAGTGTTCAATGTAGTAATAATTTACATTGAAAGTCTAGTATATTTGGCAAAACGCTTTATAAATACTTGGAAATCCAGTAAATGAGCTTCAATCACTGGTCAAAAGTCGTTCAAACACAGTGAATTCAAAGGAAAGAGTAAGGAAATATATGAAGATGCCTGAAACAATAAGAATACAAGTTCATTGAGCTTGAATACACGAAAAACACTGTATATTTTCGGCTAAACTGTGTTTAAAATGTAGAGAAGTGAGTGCGATACTGGTTACTTCTATAATTAAGTGTAAAAAGGCTGTCAATTTAGGAATAATGTTGAGGAAACACCAGTTCTTCTTCACAGAGCTGATGTAACAGCATAAATGTATTGAAAACCCTTAGAAACCACCATGATATTGAAGCCAGTGTTCAATGTAGTAATAATTTACATTGAAAGTCTAGTATATTTGGCAAAACGCTTTATAAATACTTGAAATCCAGTAAATGAGCTTCAATCACTGGTCAAAAGTAGTTCAAACACAGTGAATTCAAAGAAAAGACTAAGGACATATATGGAGATGAGTGAAACAATAAGATACAAGTTCATTGAGCTTGAATGCATGAACAACACTGTTCATTTTCGGCTAAACTGTGTTTAAAACGCAGAGAAGTGAGTGCGATACCTGTTACTTCTAAATTTAGTGTTAAAGGGCTGTCAATTGAGGAATAAAGTGGATGAAACATCAGTTCTTCTTCACAGAGGTGATGTAACAGTATAAATGTATTGAAAACTCTTAGAAATCACCATGATAGTGAAGCCAGTGTTCAATGTAGTAATAATTTACATTGAAAGTCTAGTATATTTGGCAAAACTCTTTATAAATACTTGAAATCCAGTAAATGAGCTTCAATAGCTGGTCAAAAGTAGTTCAAACACAGTGAATTCAAAGAAAAGACTAAGGACATATATGGAGATGAGTGAAACAATAAGATACAAGTTCATTGAGCTTGAATGCATGAACAACACTGTTCATTTTCGGCTAAACTGTGTTTAAAATGCAGAGAAGTGAGTGCGATACCGGTTACTTCTAAATTTAGTGTAACAGGGCTATCAATTTAGGAATAAAGTGGATGAAACATCAGTTTGTCTTCATAGATGTGATGTAACAGTATAAATGTATTGAAAACTCTTAGAAATCACCATGATAGTGAAGCCAGTGTTCAATGTAGTAATAATTTACATTGAAAGTCTTGTATATTTGGCAAAACGCTTTATAAATACTTGAAATCCAGTAAATGAGCTTCAATCACTGGTCAAAAGTAGTTCAAACACAGTGAATTCAAAGAAAAGACTAAGGACATATATGGAGATGAGTGAAACAATAAGATACAAGTTCATTGAGCTTGAATGCATAAACAACACTGTTCATTTTCGGCTAAACTGTGTTTAAAACGCAGAGAAGTGAGTGCGATACCGGTTACTTCTAAATTTAGTGTAATAGGGCTATCAATTTAAGAATAAAGTGGATGAAACATCAGTTCTTCTTCACAGAGCTGATGTAACAGCATAAATGTATTGAAAACTCTGAGAAATCACCATTGTAGTTAAGCCAGTGTTCAATGTAGTAATAATTTACATTGAAAGTCTAGTATACTTGGCAAAACGCTTTATAAATACTTGAAATCCAGTAAATGAGCTTCAATCACTGGTCAAAAGTAGTTCAAACACAGTGAATTCAAAGACTAAGGACATATATGGAGATGAGTGAAACAATAAGATACAAGTTCATTGAGCTTGAATGCATGAACAACACTGTTCATTTTCGGCTAAACTGTGTTTAAAACGCAGAGAAGTGAGGGCGATACCGGTTACTTCTAAATTTAGTGTAATAGGGCTATCAATTTAGGAATAAAGTGGATGAAACATCAGTTCTTCTTCACAGACTGATGTAACAGCATAAATGTATTGAAAACCCTTAGAAATCACCATGATAGTGAAGCCAGTGTTCAATGTAGTAATAATTTACATTGAAAGTCTAGTATATTTGGCAAAACGCTTTATAAATACTTGAAATCCAGTCAATGAGCTTCAATCACTGGTCAAAAGTAGTTCAAACACAGTGAATTCAAAGAAAAGACTAAGGACAGCCCCTCCCGGAGCTGCGGGCTTGGACGCGGAGTCTGCGCCATCTTGATCCGGAAAGTGGAGCTTATCTGAAGCCTGAGAATCCACAACTGCGGCACCCCAGGAACAGCTGCGAGCCCCAGAACAACGCTCCCCAACTGGCGCAAGCACACGGGTTCAGAGAAGCTCTACACTCCACCACGGAAAGGTCAGATTTCGCCTGGGATAAGGTGAGGTCTCTGGTCCCGGCGGGAGAGAGGAACGCGCGTTTTGCGGGAGCTGGAGGACCAGGGAAGTCTGTGCCTAGAAAAATCCGTGGCTGTAGGGGCTGGCGTGATCTGTGACTGTGGAAAGGGGTCCTCAGAGCTGCTAAGAGAAGGGCACTCTAAAAAGCAACCCACTTTGATCTGAAGTGCAGGGACACCCTAAGAATTTCAGGCAGTCCAGACTTACGCGCAGCCCGTGCGCTCCCTGGGTGCCTGGGCTCACTCGCAGTCCCGGAGTTCGCACACTTGGGCTTTTTCCTCTTCAAATCCTTGCTTCTGATTACTAAGCCCAATACATAGGATCACCCAGTTGGGGACACCCTGGGAGACTGCAGGGGAAGGTTGTTTTTCTGGAACCTGGGGATCGGAGCGGGGAGTGACCATCAGAGAGCCAGCTCTGAGGCAGACCACTCCCACAGGCCCGAGTGCCACAGGGAAAGAAGGCTCTAACACTCCCTAGAGAGGCCATAGATAGACCCGGAAGTCAATCCAGAAACACTGCCACCCAGGGGCTGAATCACAAATTGACTCTTGTGTAATCAAAAATAAAGGAATACGAGAAATTAAGACACACCGCCTGCTTAAAATCAGGACTGGCTTACAACACCGAAGAGCAGTGGATCGCAGGGAACTGCAATACTGTCTGGACTGAGAAACAGGCGTGCCAAACAGAAAAACAGAGGAAGTGAATGACCTTCACTACTCCACATTTTATTTTTACCTTTTATTTTTTTTATTTTTTTATTTTTTTTTAATTTTCATTTTTTGCATCTTTTAATCAAGAAACTTTTTTTTCTTTTTTCATCACTTGATTTTGCCTTTTTAATGATTACATTTTTATTTTCAATCCGTATTATTACTACTGCTATTTTATCTTTTTTTTTTTTTTTTTTAAAGTGTCATTTTATTTTCTCTTCATTTTATTTTGGGATTAGGGTTCTACATTCTATTTTTTATCTTTCCTTTAGCATCGTTTTACTCTATCTCAACTCTACCTTTAGGCCATCACTCTCTTCCTAACCTCCCCCTTTTCAGTGTCCTGTTTGTCTTACCCTTTTACTGCTTTAGATTTTCCCTATTCTTTCTGTTTACCCCTTGTTAAAATTTCACCCTACTTACATATCTAATCTCCAATCCCCTGCTCCAAGTCCACATACACCTCTCCCTTCGCTGTCTGAGTTATCCATAAACTTGTCCTTATCTCTGTCCTTTTGTTGTTGTTTGCTTGAATGTAGATTATATCCAATTTTTATGCTTTTTTTGTGAGATTGTTTTGCTTATTCTTCTTTTGTTTATTCTTTTGTTTGTTTTGTGCTTCAGCTTAACCTTGCCTCACTCCATATTAGTTGGTGTTGTAGTTTGTACTAATCCCCAGGCACTTGTTGCTGGCATTTGCTGGGATTAGTGATTGTTCTATTGGAGTTTTATCCCCAATATATATATAGTCTGTTCCCCTTTCTCTCTTAGTCAATTTCTTGTCTCTTACTTTTTTTTTTCTCTTTACTTTCCCTTTTCCCAATTTCATTTTCACACTCCTTTTTTCTTTTTTTCTTTCTTTCTTTCTTTTTTCCTCTTCTTCTTTCTCTCCTATCACCTAATTTGCCTTTCTCTGGTGGTCAACTTTATTGGAGGTTATTAATATCGTGAATACATTCCTGTTCAGTGCCTTGTGAGTTGTACCTGGTAGTGCTGTATTTTGTGCCTTTAAATCAACCCAGGAGAGAGAGAACTACATAACCAGACACCCAGAGAAGAGAGACCATGGGGAGACAAAGAAGCAGCCCGCATATGAAAGAAAAGCAGGCATCACCAGAAAAGGAAGTAAACGAAATGGAGGCAAGCAACCTTCCAGAAAAAGAATTCAGAGAAATGGTCATAAGGTGGCTGAAAAGAATGGAAGACAAATTCGACAATATGAGCAAGAACCAAGAGGAAATGAAGAAGAACCAAGAAGAAATGAAAAATGACATCGCTGCTGTAAAGAACTCAATAGAAAGCATCAAGAGTAGACTAGAAGAAGCAGAGGACCGCATCAGTGAGCTAGAAGACAAGATGGAGAAAAATACCCAAGAAAAGCAACTTCTAGAAAAAAAAATTAAAAGGCAGGAGGAGAGTCTAAGGGAACTTTGGGACAACACGAAACAAAACAACATCCGCATAATAGGGGTTCCAGAAGGAAAGGAAGCTGAGCAAGGAATAGAAAACCTCTTTGAAGAAATAATGACAGAAAATTTCCCAGATATAGGGAAGAAAAAACCCACACAAATCCAAGAAACTCACAGAGTCCCAAGCAAAATGAACCCCAAAAGACCGACGCCAAGGCACATTATAATTAAATTGGCAAACACCAACGACAAAGTAAGAATCTTAAAAGCAGCAAGAGAGAGACAGAAAGTTACATACAAAGGAACCCCCATCAGACTAGCAACTGATTTCTCAACAGAAACTCATCAGGCCAGAAGGGAATGGAATGAAATATACAAAGTCATGCAAAGGAAGGGGCTGAATCCAAGAATACTGTACCCAGCAAGGCTGTCAATCAAAATTGAAGGTGAAATCAGGAGCTTCACAGACAAAAAAGGACTAAGGGAATTTATTACCACCAAACCAGCAATGCAAGAAATGCTAAAGGGTCTACTGTAAAAAAAAAAAAAAAAAAAAGAAAGAAAGAAAGAAAGAAACAGGAAGCGAAGAAGTAACACAGGGGTAAAGAATAGGAATGGCGACAAATAAGTACCTATCAATAATAACTTTAAATGTAAATGGATTAAATGCCCCAATCAAAAGACATAGGGTAACAGATTGGATAAGAAAACACGACCCATATATCTGCTGTCTACAAGAAACCCACCTCAGAAAAAAAGACGCACACAGACTGAGGGTGAAGGGATGGAAAAAGGTTTTCCAGGCAAATGGAACTGAAAAAAAAGCTGGGGTAGCAATACTTATTTCTGACAAATTAGATCTCAAACTGAAGGACATAACAAGAGATAAGGAAGGCCATTTCATAATACTAAAGGGAGCAATCCAACAAGAAGAAATAACTCTGGTAAACATATATGCACCCAATACAGGAGCACCCAAATACATAAAAAAACTCCTGGAGGATATCAAGGGAGACATTGACAGCAATACAATCATAGTAGGAGACTTTAATACCCCACTATCACCATTGGACAAATCCTCTAAACAAAACATCAGCAAAGAAACATCAATCCTAAATGACTCACTAGACCAGATGGAATTAATTGACATCTTCAGAACATTTCACCCCAAAGCCACAGAATATACATTCTTCTCAAGCGCACATGGGTCATTTTCAAAGATAGACCATATGTTGGGACATAGGCAAAGTCTCTTCAAATTCAAGAAGATAGAAATCATATCAAGCATCTTCTCAGACCACAGTGGCATAAAACTGGAAATCAACTACAATAAAAACAACCCAAAGAAATCAAACACATGGAGACTAAACAGCATGCTATTAAACCATGACTGGGTTACCAGAGAGATCAAAGAAGAAATAAAAAACATCATGACAACAAATGACAATGAAAACACTACAATCCAAAATCTATGGGACACAGCGAAAGCAGTCTTGAGAGGGAAGTTCATAGCTCTACAAGCCTACTGCAAAAAACAAGAAACAGGGCTAATAAATTACCTAACCCAACAACTCAAAGAGTTAGAAAAAGAGCAACAAGAAAAGCCCAGTGTAAGCAGAAGGAAGGAAATAATAAAGATCAGAGCACAGATAAACGACATAGAGACCAAAGAAACAATACAAAAGATCAACAAAACCAAGAGCTGGTTCTTTGAAAGGATAAACAAGATTGATGAACCTCTAGCCAGGCTCACCAAGAAGCAAAGGGAGAGGACCCAAATAAACAAGATCAGAAATGAAAGAGGTGAAATAACAACAGATCCCGCCGAAATACAAAGGATTGTTAAAAAATACTACGAACAACTCTATTCCAACAAACTGGACAACCTGGAGGAAATGGACATATTCCTAGAAAAATATAACCTTCCAAAACTCAATCAGGAAGAATCTAAACAGCTCAACATGCCAGTAACTATGGAAGAAATTGAAGCAGTCATCAAAGAGCTTCCGGCAAACAAAAGCCCGGGGCCAGATGGCTTCACAGGAGAGTTCTACCAAACATTCAAGGAAGAACTAAAACCTATCCTCCTCAGACTATTCCAAAAAATTCAAGAGGAAGGAACACTTCCAAGCTCCTTCTATGAAGCCAGCATCACCCTAATACCAAAACCAGATAAAGACAACACAATGAAAGAGAATTACAGGCCAATATCCCTCATGAATGTAGATGCCAAAATCCTCAACAAAATTCTAGCAAATAGGATCCAGCAGTACATCAGAAAGATCATACACCATGACCAAGTAGGGTTTATCCCAGGAATGCAAGGATGGTTCAATATCCGCAAATCAATAAATGTGATACATCACATAAACAAATTGAGAGATAAAAATCACATAGTCATATCAATTGATGCAGAAAAAGCATTTGACAAAATCCAACACCCTTTCTTGATAAAAACTCTCAACAAGGTGGGAATAGAAGGATCATACCTCAACATCATAAAAGCTATATATGATAAACCCACAGCTAACATCATACTCAATGGGCAAAAACTAAAACCATTTCCCCTAAGAACAGGAACAAGACAGGGATGCCCACTCTCACCACTCCTGTTTGACATAGTACTGGAAGTATTAGCCACTGCAATTAGACAAGAAGAAGAAATAAAAGGCATCCAAATTGGAAAAGAAGAAGTAAAGCTGTCCTTATTTGCAGATGACATGATATTGTACATAAAAAACCCGAAAGACTCCATCAAAAAACTAACAGACTTAATAAATGAATTCGGCAATGTAGCAGGATACAAAATTAACACCAAGAAATCTATGGCATTTCTATACACCAACAATGAACTTACAGAAAGAGAGACTAAAAAAGCAATCCCATTTTCCATCGCACCAAAAAAATTAAGATACTTAGGAATAAACCTAACCAAGGAGGTAAAAGACCTATATGCGGAAAACTACAGGACACTGAAAAAAGAGATAGAGGAAGATGTAAACAGATGGAAGAACATACCATGTTCATGGATTGGTAGAATCAACATCATTAAAATGTCCATACTACCCAAAGCAATCTATAGATTCAATGCACTCCCCATTAAAATACCAACGGCGTATTTCACAGACCTAGAAAGAACTCTCCAAAAATTCATCTGGAATAAAAAAAGACCCCGAATAGCCACAGCAATCCTGAGAAAGAAGAATAAAGTAGGAGGGATCTCAATACCAGATTTCAAGCTGTATTACAAAGCCACTGTCATCAAAACAGCCTGGTACTGGCACAAGAACAGACATATAGATCAATGGAACAGAATAGAGAATCCAGATATCGACCCAAACCAATATGCGCACTTAATATTTGACAAAGGAGGCATGAGCATACATTGGAGTCAAGACAGTCTCTTTAATAAATGGTGTTGGGAAAATTGGACAGATACATGCAAAAAAATGAAACTAGATCACCAACTTACACCATACACAAAAATAAACTCAAAATGGGTACAGGACTTAAATATAAGACGGGAAACCATAAAAATACTAGAGGAATCCACAGGCAGCAAAATCTCAGACATTTGCCAAAAGAACTTTTTCAGTGATACTGCCCCTAGGGCAATGGAAGCCAAACAGAAAATAAACAAATGGGACTACATCAAAATAAAAAGCTTTTGCACAGCAAAAGAAACCATCAACAAAACAACAAGAAACCCCACTGTATGGGAGAACATATTTGCAAATGGTATCACTGATAAAGGTTTAATTTCCAACATCTACAGGCAGCTTATACAACTTAATAAAAGGAAGATAAATGATCCAATAAAAAAATGGGCAACGGACCTAAATAGAAGCTTTTCGAAAGAAGACAGAAGGAAGGCCAAGAGACACATGAAAACATGCTCAAAGTCACTAATTATCCGAGAGATGCAAATCAAAACAACAATGCGATACCATCTCACACCTGTCAGAATGGCTATCATCAACAAATCAACAAACGACAAGTGTTGGCGAGGATGCGGAGAAAAAGGAACCCTCGTGCACTGCTGGTGGGAATGCAGACTGGTGCAGCCACTGTGGAGAACAGTATGGAGTTTCCTCAAAAAACTGAAAATGGAACTCCCATTTGACCCAGTAATCCCACTCCTAGGAATATATCCTAAGAAACCAGAAACACCAATCAGAAAGGATATATGCACCCCTATGTTCATAGCAGCACAATTTACAATAGCTAAGATTTGGAAACAGCCTAGGTGCCCATCAGCAGATGACTGGATCAGAAAACTATGGTACATCTACACAATGGAATACTATGCTGCCGTAAAAAAGAAGGAATTACTACCATTTGTAGGCACTTGGATGGAATTAGAGAACATTATGCTAAGTGAAATAAGCCAGTCAATGAAAGAAAAATACCACATGATCCCACTCATTTGGGGATAATGAAAAACATTATAAACTGATGAACAAAAAGATAGTTACAGAGGCAGTAAAGCATCAAACAGACTGTCAAATTACAGTGGTAAGGTTAGGGAGAGGTGGGGGAAATAAGAGATCAACTGAAGGACTTATATGCATGTATATAAGAGTAACAACGGATGCAAAACATTGGGGGGTGAGGGCATGTATGGGAGTGGGGTGGGGGTGGGGGGCAATGGTAAGATATGTACACATATAATACCTTAATAAAAATTTGAAAAAAAAAAAAAAAAAAAAAAAAAAAAAAAAAAAAAAAAAAAAAAAAAAGACTAAGGACATATATGGAGATGAGTGAAACAATAAGATACAAGTTCATTGAGCTTGAATGCATGAACAACACTGTTCATTTTCGGCTAAACTGTGTTTAAAACGCAGAGAAGTGAGTGCGATACCGGTTACTTCTAAATTTAGTGTTAAAGGGCTGTCAGTTGAGGAATAAAGTGGATGAAACATCAGTTCTTCTTCACAGAGGTGATGTAACAGTATAAATGTATTGAAAACTCTTAGAAATCACCATGATAGTGAAGCCAGTGTTCAATGTAGTAATAATTTACATTGAAAGTCTAGTATATTTGGCAAAACGCTTTATAAATACTTGAAATCCAGTAAATGAGCTTCAATCACTGGTCAAAAGTAGTTCAAACACAGTGAATTCAAAGACTAAGGACATATATGGAGATGAGTGAAACAATAAGATACAAGTTCATTGAGCTTGAATGCATGAACAACACTGTTCATTTTCGGCTAAACTGTGTTTAAAACGCAGAGAAGTGAGTGCGATACCGGTTACTTCTAAATTTAGTGTAATAGGACTAACAATTTAGGAATAAAGTGGATGAAACATCAGTTCTTCTTCACAGACTGATGTAACAGCATAAATGTATTGAAAACTCTGAGAAATCACCATTGTAGTTAAGCCAGTGTTCAATGTAGTAATAATTTACAATGAAAGTCTAGTATATTTGGCAAAACGCTATATAAATACTTGAAATTCAGTAAATGAGGTTCAATCAATGGTCAAAAGTAGATCAAACACTGTGAATTCAAAGGAAAGACTAAAAAAATATATAGAAAGGTGCCTGAAACAAAAGGAATACAAGTTCACTGAGCTTTAATACACGAAAGAATTTATTTTCGGCTAAACTGTGTTTAAAACGCAAAGAAGTGAGTGCGATACTGGTTACTTCTATAATTTAGTGTAAAAAGGCTGTCAATTTAGGAATAAAGTTGAGGAAACACCAGTTCTTCTTCACAGAGCTGATGTAACAACATAAATGTATTGAAAACACTTAGAAATCACCATGATAGTGAAGCCAGTGTTCAATGTAGTAATAATTTACATTGAAAGTCTAGTATATTTGGCAAAACGCTTTATAAATACTTGGAAATCCAGTAAATGAGCTTCAATCACTGGTCAAAAGTCGTTCAAACACAGTGAATTCAAAGGAAAGAGTAAGGAAATATATGAAGATGCCTGAAACAATAAGAATACAAGTTCATTGAGCTTGAATACACGAAAAACACTGTATATTTTCGGCTAAACTGTGTTTAAAATGCAGAGAAGTGAGTGCGATACCGGTTACTTCTAAATTTAGTGTTAAAGGACTGTCAATTGAGGAATAAAGTGGATGAAACATCAGTTCTTCTTCACAGAGGTGATGTAACAGTATAAATGTATTGAAAACTCTTAGAAATCACCATGATAGTGAAGCCAGTGTTCAATGTAGTAATAATTTACATTGAAAGTCTAGTATATTTGGCAAAACGCTTTATAAATACTTGGAAATCCAGTAAATGAGCTTCAATCACTGGTCAAAAGTCGTTCAAACACAGTGAATTCAAAGGAAAGAGTAAGGAAATATATGAAGATGCCTGAAACAATAAGAATACAAGTTCATTGAGCTTGAATACACGAAAAACACTGTATATTTTCGACTAAACTGTGTTTAAAATGCAGAGAAGTGAGTGCGATACCGGTTACTTCTAAATTTAGTGTTAAAGGGCTGTCAATTGAGGAATAAAGTGGATGAAACATCAGTTCTTCTTCACAGAGGTGATGTAACAGTATAAATGTATTGAAAACTCTTAGAAATCACCATGATAGTGAAGCCAGTGTTCAATGTAGTAATAATTTACATTGAAAGTCTAGTATATTTGGCAAAACGCTTTATAAATACTTGAAATCCAGTCAATGAGCTTCAATCACTGGTCAAAAGTAGTTCAAACACAGTGAATTCAAAGAAAAGACTAAGGACATATATGGAGATGAGTGAAACAATAAGATACAAGTTCATTGAGCTTGAATGCATGAACAACACTGCTCATTTTCGGCTAAACTGTGTTTAAAACGCAGAGAAGTGAGTGCGATACCGGTTACTTCTAAATTTAGTGTAATAGGGCTATCAATTTACGAATAAAGTGGATGAAACATCAGTTCTTCTTCATAGAGGTGATGTAACAGTATAAATGTATTGAAAACTCTTAGAAATCACCATGATAGTGAAGCCATTGTTCAATGTAGTAATAATTTACATTGAAAGTCTAGTATATTTGGCAAAACGCTTTATAAATACTTGAAATCCAGTAAATGAGCTTCAATCACTGGTCAAAAGTAGTTCAAACACAGTGAATTCAAAGAAAAGACTAAGGACATATATAGAGATGAGTGAAACAATGAGATACAAGTACATTGTGCTTGAATGCATGAACAACACTGTTCATTTTCGGCTAAACTGTTTAAAACGCAGAGAAGTGAGTGCGATACTGGTTACTTCTATAATTTAGTGTAAAAAGGCTGTCAATTTAGGAATAAAGTTGAGGAAACACCAATTCTTCTTCACAGAGCTGATGTAACAGCATAAATGTATTGAAAACACTGAGAAATCACCATGATAGTGAATCCAGTGTTCAATGTAGTAATAATTTACATTGAAAGTCTAGTATATTTGGCAAAACGCTTTATAAATACATGGAAATCCAGTAAATGAGCTTCAATCACTGGTCAAAAGTCGTTCAAACACAGTGAATTCAAAGGAAAGAGTAAGGAAATATATGAAGATGTTTGAAACAATAAGAATACAAGTTCATTGAGCTTGAATACACGAAAAACACTGTATATTTTCGGCTAAACTGTGTTTAAAATGTAGAGAAGTGAGTGCGATACTGGTTACTTCTATAATTAAGTGTAAAAAGGCTGTCAATTTAGGAATAAAGTTGAGGAAACACCAGTTCTTCTTCACAGAGCTGATGTAACAGCATAAATGTATTGAAAACCCTTAGAAATCACCATGATAGTGAAGCCAGTGTTCAATGTAGTAATAATTTACATTGAAAGTCTAGTATATTTGGCAAAACGCTTTATAAATACTTGAAATCCAGTAAATGAGCTTCAATCACTGGTCAAAAGTAGTTCAAACACAGTGAATTCAAAGAAAAGGTTAAGGACATATATGGAGATGAGTGAAACAATAAGATACAAGTTCATTGAGCTTGAATGCATGAACAACACTGTTCATTTTCGGCTAAACTGTGTTTAAAACGCAGAGAAGTGAGTGCGATACCGGTTACTTCTAAATTTAGTGTTAAAGGGCTGTCAATTGAGGAATAAAGTGGATGAAACATCAGTTCTTCTTCACAGAGGTGATGTAACAGTATAAATGTATTGAAAACTCTTAGAAATCACCATGATAGTGAAGCCAGTGTTCAATGTAGTAATAATTTACATTGAAAGTCTAGTATATTTGGCAAAACGCTTTGTAAATACTTGAAATCCAGTAAATGAGCTTCAATCACTGGTCAAAAGTAGTTCAAACACAGTGAATTCAAAGAAAAGACTAAGGACATATATGGAGATGAGTGAAACAAAAAGATACAAGTTCATTGAGCTTGAATGCATGAACAACACTGTTCATTTTCGGCTAAACTGTGTTTAAAACGCAGAGAAGTGAGTGCGATACCGGTTACTTCTAAATTTAGTGTAACAGGGTTATCAATTTACGAATAAAGTGGATGAAACATCAGTTCTTCTTCATAGAGGTGATGTAACAGTATAAATGTATTGAAAACTCTTAGAAATCACCATGATAGTGAAGCCAGTGTTCAATGTAGTAATAATTTACATTGAAAGTCTAGTATATTTGGCAAAACGCTTTATAAATACTTGAAATCCAGTAAATGAGCTTCAATCACTGGTCAAAAGTAGTTCAAACACAGTGAATTCAAAGAAAAGACTAAGGACATATATGGAGATGAGTGAAACAATAAGATACAAGTTCATTGAGATTGAATGCATAAACAACACAGTTCATTTTCGGCTAAACTGTGTTTAAAACGCAGAGAAGTGAGTGCGATACCGGTTACTTCTAAATTTAGTGTAATAGGGCTATAAATTTAAGAATAAAGTGGATGAAACATCAGTTCTTCTTCACAGACTGATGTAACAGCATAAATGTTTTGAAAACTCTGAGAAATCACCATGATAGTGAAGCCAGTGTTCAATGTAGTAATAATTTACATTGAAAGTCTAGTATAGTTGGCAAAACGCTTTATAAATACTTGAAATCCAGTAAATGAGCTTCAATCACTGGTCAAAAGTCGTTCAAACACAGTGAATTCAAAGGAAAGAGTAAGGAAATATATGAAGATGCCTGAAACAATAAGAATACAAGTTCATTGAGCTTGAATACACGAAAAACACTGTATATTTTCGGCTAAACTGTGTTTAAAATGTAGAGAAGTGAGTGCGATACTGGTTACTTCTATAATTAAGTGTAAAAAGGCTGTCAATTTAGGAATAAAGTTGAGGAAACACCAGTTCTTCTTCACAGAGCTGATGTAACAGCATAAATGTATTGAAAATCCTTAGAAATCACCATGATAGTGAAGCCAGTGTTCAATGTAGTAATAATTTACATTGAAAGTCTAGTATATTTGGCAAAACGCTTTATAAATACTTGAAATCCAGTAAATGAGCTTCAATCACTGGTCAAAAGTCGTTCAAACACAGTGAATTCAAAGAAAAGGTTAAGGACATATATGGAGATGAGTGAAACAATAAGATACAAGTTCATTGAGCTTGAATGCATGAACAACACTGTTCATTTTCGGCTAAACTGTGTTTAAAACGCAGAGAAGTGAGTGCGATACCGGTTACTTCTAAATTTAGTGTTAAAGGGCTGTCAATTGAGGAATAAAGTGGATGAAACATCAGTTCTTCTTCACAGAGGTGATGTAACAGTATAAATGTATTGAAAACTCTTAGAAAAAACCATGATAGTGAAGCCAGTGTTCAATGTAGTAATAATTTACATTGAAAGTCTAGTATATTTGGCAAAACGCTTTATAAATACTTGAAATCCAGTAAATGAGCTTCAATCACTGGTCAAAAGTAGTTCAAACACAGTGAATTCAAAGAAAAGACTAAGGACATATATGGAGATGAGTGAAACAATAAGATACAAGTTCATTGAGCTTGAATGCATGAACAACACTGTTCATTTTCGGCTAAACTGTGTTTAAAACGCAGAGAAGTGAGTGCGATACCTGTTACTTCTAAATTTAGTGTTAAAGGGCTGTCAATTGAGGAATAAAGTGGATGAAACATCAGTTCTTCTTCACAGAGGTGATGTAACAGTATAAATGTATTGAAAACTCTTAGAAATCACCATGATAGTGAAGCCAGTGTTCAATGTAGTAATAATTTACATTGAAAGTCTAGTATATTTGGCAAAACGCTTTATAAATACTTGAAATCCAGTAAATGAGCTTCAATAGCTGGTCAAAAGTAGTTCAAACACAGTGAATTCAAAGAAAAGACTAAGGACATATATGGAGATGAGTGAAACAATAAGATACAAGTTCATTGAGCTTGAATGCATGAACAACACTGTTCATTTTCGGCTAAACTGTGTTTAAAATGCAGAGAAGTGAGTGCGATACCGGTTACTTCTAAATTTAGTGTAACAGGGCTATCAATTTAGGAATAAAGTGGATGAAACATCAGTTTGTCTTCATAGATGTGATGTAACAGTATAAATGTATTGAAAACTCTTAGAAATCACCATGATAGTGAAGCCAGTGTTCAATGTAGTAATAATTTACATTGAAAGTCTTGTATATTTGGCAAAACGCTTTATAAATACTTGAAATCCAGTAAATGAGCTTCAATCACTGGTCAAAAGTAGTTCAAACACAGTGAATTCAAAGAAAAGACTAAGGACATATATGGAGATGAGTGAAACAATAAGATAGAAGTTCATTGAGCTTGAATGCATAAACAACACTGTTCATTTTCGGCTAAACTGTGTTTAAAACGCAGAGAAGTGAGTGCGATACCGGTTACTTCTAAATTTAGTGTAATAGGGCTATCAATTTAAGAATAAAGTGGATGAAACATCAGTTCTTCTTCACAGAGCTGATGTAACAGCATAAATGTATTGAAAACTGTGAGAAATCACCATTGTAGTTAAGCCAGTGTTCAATGTAGTAATAATTTACATTGAAAGTCTAGTATATTTGGCAAAACGCTTTATAAATACTTGAAATCCAGTAAATGAGCTTCAATCACTGGTCAAAAGTAGTTCAAACACAGTGAATTCAAAGACTAAGGACATATATGGAGATGAGTGAAACAATAAGATACAAGTTCATTGAGCTTGAATGCATGAACAACACTGTTCATTTTCGGCTAAACTGTGTTTAAAACGCAGAGAAGTGAGGGCGATACCGGTTACTTCTAAATTTAGTGTAATAGGGCTATCAATTTAGGAATAAAGTGGATGAAACATCAGTTCTTCTTCACAGACTGATGTAACAGCATAAATGTATTGAAAACCCTTAGAAATCACCATGATAGTGAAGCCAGTGTTCAATGTAGTAATAATTTACATTGAAAGTCTAGTATATTTGGCAAAACGCTTTATAAATACTTGAAATCCAGTAAATGAGCTTCAATCACTGGTCAAAAGTAGTTCAAACACAGTGAATTCAAAGAAAAGACTAAGGACATATATGGAGATGAGTGAAACAATAAGATACAAGTTCATTGAGCTTGAATGCATGAACAACACTGTTCATTTTCGGCTAAACTGTGTTTAAAACGCAGAGAAGTGAGTGCGATACCGGTTACTTCTAAATTTAGTGTTAAAGGGCTGTCAGTTGAGGAATAAAGTGGATGAAACATCAGTTCTTCTTCACAGAGGTGATGTAACAGTATAAATGTATTGAAAACTCTTAGAAATCACCATGATAGTGAAGCCAGTGTTCAATGTAGTAATAATTTACATTGAAAGTCTAGTATATTTGGCAAAACGCTTTATAAATACTTGAAATCCAGTAAATGAGCTTCAATAGCTGGTCAAAAGTAGTTCAAACACAGTGAATTCAAAGAAAAGACTAAGGACATATATGGAGATGAGTGAAACAATAAGATACAAGTTCATTGAGCTTGAATGCATGAACAACACTGTTCATTTTCGGCTAAACTGTGTTTAAAATGCAGAGAAGTGAGTGCGATACCGGTTACTTCTAAATTTAGTGTAACAGGGCTATCAATTTAGGAATAAAGTGGATGAAACATCAGTTTGTCTTCATAGATGTGATGTAACAGTATAAATGTATTGAAAACTCTTAGAAATCACCATGATAGTGAAGCCAGTGTTCAATGTAGTAATAATTTACATTGAAAGTCTTGTATATTTGGCAAAACGCTTTATAAATACTTGAAATCCAGTAAATGAGCTTCAATCACTGGTCAAAAGTAGTTCAAACACAGTGAATTCAAAGAAAAGACTAAGGACATATATGGAGATGAGTGAAACAATAAGATACAAGTTCATTGAGCTTGAATGCATAAACAACACTGTTCATTTTCGGCTAAACTGTGTTTAAAACGCAGAGAAGTGAGTGCGATACCGGTTACTTCTAAATTTAGTGTAATAGGGCTATCAATTTAAGAATAAAGTGGATGAAACATCAGTTCTTCTTCACAGAGCTGATGTAACAGCATAAATGTATTGAAAACTCTGAGAAATCACCATTGTAGTTAAGCCAGTGTTCAATGTAGTAATAATTTACATTGAAAGTCTAGTATATTTGGCAAAACGCTTTATAAATACTTGAAATCCAGTAAATGAGCTTCAATCACTGGTCAAAAGTAGTTCAAACACAGTGAATTCAAAGACTAAGGACATATATGGAGATGAGTGAAACAATAAGATACAAGTTCATTGAGCTTGAATGCATGAACAACACTGTTCATTTTCGGCTAAACTGTGTTTAAAACGCAGAGAAGTGAGGGCGATACCGGTTACTTCTAAATTTAGTGTAATAGGGCTATCAATTTAGGAATAAAGTGGATGAAACATCAGTTCTTCTTCACAGACTGATGTAACAGCATAAATGTATTGAAAACCCTTAGAAATCACCATGATAGTGAAGCCAGTGTTCAATGTAGTAATAATTTACATTGAAAGTCTAGTATATTTGGCAAAACGCTTTATAAATACTTGAAATCCAGTAAATGAGCTTCAATCACTGGTCAAAAGTAGTTCAAACACAGTGAATTCAAAGAAAAGACTAAGGACATATATGGAGATGAGTGAAACAATAAGATACAAGTTCATTGAGCTTGAATGCATGAACAACACTGTTCATTTTCGGCTAAACTGTGTTTAAAACGCAGAGAAGTGAGTGCGATACCGGTTACTTCTAAATTTAGTGTTAAAGGGCTGTCAGTTGAGGAATAAAGTGGATGAAACATCAGTTCTTCTTCACAGAGGTGATGTAACAGTATAAATGTATTGAAAACTCTTAGAAATCACCATGATAGTGAAGCCAGTGTTCAATGTAGTAATAATTTACATTGAAAGTCTAGTATATTTGGCAAAACGCTTTATAAATACTTGAAATCCAGTAAATGAGCTTCAATCACTGGTCAAAAGTAGTTCAAACACAGTGAATTCAAAGACTAAGGACATATATGGAGATGAGTGAAACAATAAGATACAAGTTCATTGAGCTTGAATGCATGAACAACACTGTTCATTTTCGGCTAAACTGTGTTTAAAACGCAGAGAAGTGAGTGCGATACCGGTTACTTCTAAATTTAGTGTAATAGGACTAACAATTTAGGAATAAAGTGGATGAAACATCAGTTCTTCTTCACAGACTGATGTAACAGCATAAATGTATTGAAAACTCTGAGAAATCACCATTGTAGTTAAGCCAGTGTTCAATGTAGTAATAATTTACAATGAAAGTCTAGTATATTTGGCAAAACGCTATATAAATACTTGAAATTCAGTAAATGAGGTTCAATCAATGGTCAAAAGTAGATCAAACACTGTGAATTCAAAGGAAAGACTAAAAAAATATATAGAAAGGTGCCTGAAACAAAAGGAATACAAGTTCACTGAGCTTTAATACACGAAAGAATTTATTTTCGGCTAAACTGTGTTTAAAACGCAAAGAAGTGAGTGCGATACTGGTTACTTCTATAATTTAGTGTAAAAAGGCTGTCAATTTAGGAATAAAGTTGAGGAAACACCAGTTCTTCTTCACAGAGCTGATGTAACAACATAAATGTATTGAAAACACTTAGAAATCACCATGATAGTGAAGCCAGTGTTCAATGTAGTAATAATTTACATTGAAAGTCTAGTATATTTGGCAAAACGCTTTATAAATACTTGGAAATCCAGTAAATGAGCTTCAATCACTGGTCAAAAGTCGTTCAAACACAGTGAATTCAAAGGAAAGAGTAAGGAAATATATGAAGATGCCTGAAACAATAAGAATACAAGTTCATTGAGCTTGAATACACGAAAAACACTGTATATTTTCGGCTAAACTGTGTTTAAAATGCAGAGAAGTGAGTGCGATACCGGTTACTTCTAAATTTAGTGTTAAAGGACTGTCAATTGAGGAATAAAGTGGATGAAACATCAGTTCTTCTTCACAGAGGTGATGTAACAGTATAAATGTATTGAAAACTCTTAGAAATCACCATGATAGTGAAGCCAGTGTTCAATGTAGTAATAATTTACATTGAAAGTCTAGTATATTTGGCAAAACGCTTTATAAATACTTGGAAATCCAGTAAATGAGCTTCAATCACTGGTCAAAAGTCGTTCAAACACAGTGAATTCAAAGGAAAGAGTAAGGAAATATATGAAGATGCCTGAAACAATAAGAATACAAGTTCATTGAGCTTGAATACACGAAAAACACTGTATATTTTCGACTAAACTGTGTTTAAAATGCAGAGAAGTGAGTGCGATACCGGTTACTTCTAAATTTAGTGTTAAAGGGCTGTCAATTGAGGAATAAAGTGGATGAAACATCAGTTCTTCTTCACAGAGGTGATGTAACAGTATAAATGTATTGAAAACTCTTAGAAATCACCATGATAGTGAAGCCAGTGTTCAATGTAGTAATAATTTACATTGAAAGTCTAGTATATTTGGCAAAACGCTTTATAAATACTTGAAATCCAGTCAATGAGCTTCAATCACTGGTCAAAAGTAGTTCAAACACAGTGAATTCAAAGAAAAGACTAAGGACATATATGGAGATGAGTGAAACAATAAGATACAAGTTCATTGAGCTTGAATGCATGAACAACACTGCTCATTTTCGGCTAAACTGTGTTTAAAACGCAGAGAAGTGAGTGCGATACCGGTTACTTCTAAATTTAGTGTAATAGGGCTATCAATTTACGAATAAAGTGGATGAAACATCAGTTCTTCTTCATAGAGGTGATGTAACAGTATAAATGTATTGAAAACTCTTAGAAATCACCATGATAGTGAAGCCATTGTTCAATGTAGTAATAATTTACATTGAAAGTCTAGTATATTTGGCAAAACGCTTTATAAATACTTGAAATCCAGTAAATGAGCTTCAATCACTGGTCAAAAGTAGTTCAAACACAGTGAATTCAAAGAAAAGACTAAGGACATATATAGAGATGAGTGAAACAATGAGATACAAGTACATTGTGCTTGAATGCATGAACAACACTGTTCATTTTCGGCTAAACTGTGTTTAAAACGCATAGAAGTGAGTGCGATACTGGTTACTTCTATAATTTAGTGTAAAAAGGCTGTCAATTTAGGAATAAAGTTGAGGAAACACCAATTCTTCTTCACAGAGCTGATGTAACAGCATAAATGTATTGAAAACACTGAGAAATCACCATGATAGTGAATCCAGTGTTCAATGTAGTAATAATTTACATTGAAAGTCTAGTATATTTGGCAAAACGCTTTATAAATACATGGAAATCCAGTAAATGAGCTTCAATCACTGGTCAAAAGTCGTTCAAACACAGTGAATTCAAAGGAAAGAGTAAGGAAATATATGAAGATGTTTGAAACAATAAGAATACAAGTTCATTGAGCTTGAATACACGAAAAACACTGTATATTTTCGGCTAAACTGTGTTTAAAATGTAGAGAAGTGAGTGCGATACTGGTTACTTCTATAATTAAGTGTAAAAAGGCTGTCAATTTAGGAATAAAGTTGAGGAAACACCAGTTCTTCTTCACAGAGCTGATGTAACAGCATAAATGTATTGAAAACCCTTAGAAATCACCATGATAGTGAAGCCAGTGTTCAATGTAGTAATAATTTACATTGAAAGTCTAGTATATTTGGCAAAACGCTTTATAAATACTTGAAATCCAGTAAATGAGCTTCAATCACTGGTCAAAAGTAGTTCAAACACAGTGAATTCAAAGAAAAGACTAAGGACATATATGGAGATGAGTGAAACAATAAGATACAAGTTCATTGAGCTTGAATGCATGAACAACACTGTTCATTTTCGGCTAAACTGTGTTTAAAACGCAGAGAAGTGAGTGCGATACCGGTTACTTCTAAATTTAGTGTTAAAGGGCTGTCAGTTGAGGAATAAAGTGGATGAAACATCAGTTCTTCTTCACAGAGGTGATGTAACAGTATAAATGTATTGAAAACTCTTAGAAATCACCATGATAGTGAAGCCAGTGTTCAATGTAGTAATAATTTACATTGAAAGTCTAGTATATTTGGCAAAACGCTTTATAAATACTTGAAATCCAGTAAATGAGCTTCAATCACTGGTCAAAAGTAGTTCAAACACAGTGAATTCAAAGACTAAGGACATATATGGAGATGAGTGAAACAATAAGATACAAGTTCATTGAGCTTGAATGCATGAACAACACTGTTCATTTTCGGCTAAACTGTGTTTAAAACGCAGAGAAGTGAGTGCGATACCGGTTACTTCTAAATTTAGTGTATTAGGACTAACAATTTAGGAATAAAGTGGATGAAACATCAGTTCTTCTTCACAGACTGATGTAACAGCATAAATGTATTGAAAACTCTGAGAAATCACCATTGTAGTTAAGCCAGTGTTCAATGTAGTAATAATTTACAATGAAAGTCTAGTATATTTGGCAAAACGCTATATAAATACTTGAAATTCAGTAAATGAGGTTCAATCAATGGTCAAAAGTAGATCAAACACTGTGAATTCAAAGGAAAGACTAAAAAAATATATAGAAAGGTGCCTGAAACAAAAGGAATACAAGTTCACTGAGCTTTAATACACGAAAGAATTTATTTTCGGCTAAACTGTGTTTAAAACGCAAAGAAGTGAGTGCGATACTGGTTACTTCTATAATTTAGTGTAAAAAGGCTGTCAATTTAGGAATAAAGTTGAGGAAACACCAGTTCTTCTTCACAGAGCTGATGTAACAACATAAATGTATTGAAAACACTTAGAAATCACCATGATAGTGAAGCCAGTGTTCAATGTAGTAATAATTTACATTGAAAGTCTAGTATATTTGGCAAAACGCTTTATAAATACTTGGAAATCCAGTAAATGAGCTTCAATCACTGGTCAAAAGTCGTTCAAACACAGTGAATTCAAAGGAAAGAGTAAGGAAATATATGAAGATGCCTGAAACAATAAGAATACAAGTTCATTGAGCTTGAATACACGAAAAACACTGTATATTTTCGGCTAAACTGTGTTTAAAATGCAGAGAAGTGAGTGCGATACCGGTTACTTCTAAATTTAGTGTTAAAGGACTGTCAATTGAGGAATAAAGTGGATGAAACATCAGTTCTTCTTCACAGAGGTGATGTAACAGTATAAATGTATTGAAAACTCTTAGAAATCACCATGATAGTGAAGCCAGTGTTCAATGTAGTAATAATTTACATTGAAAGTCTAGTATATTTGGCAAAACGCTTTATAAATACTTGGAAATCCAGTAAATGAGCTTCAATCACTGGTCAAAAGTCGTTCAAACACAGTGAATTCAAAGGAAAGAGTAAGGAAATATATGAAGATGCCTGAAACAATAAGAATACAAGTTCATTGAGCTTGAATACACGAAAAACACTGTATATTTTCGACTAAACTGTGTTTAAAATGCAGAGAAGTGAGTGCGATACCGGTTACTTCTAAATTTAGTGTTAAAGGGCTGTCAATTGAGGAATAAAGTGGATGAAACATCAGTTCTTCTTCACAGAGGTGATGTAACAGTATAAATGTATTGAAAACTCTTAGAAATCACCATGATAGTGAAGCCAGTGTTCAATGTAGTAATAATTTACATTGAAAGTCTAGTATATTTGGCAAAACGCTTTATAAATACTTGAAATCCAGTCAATGAGCTTCAATCACTGGTCAAAAGTAGTTCAAACACAGTGAATTCAAAGAAAAGACTAAGGACATATATGGAGATGAGTGAAACAATAAGATACAAGTTCATTGAGCTTGAATGCATGAACAACACTGCTCATTTTCGGCTAAACTGTGTTTAAAACGCAGAGAAGTGAGTGCGATACCGGTTACTTCTAAATTTAGTGTAATAGGGCTATCAATTTACGAATAAAGTGGATGAAACATCAGTTCTTCTTCATAGAGGTGATGTAACAGTATAAATGTATTGAAAACTCTTAGAAATCACCATGATAGTGAAGCCATTGTTCAATGTAGTAATAATTTACATTGAAAGTCTAGTATATTTGGCAAAACGCTTTATAAATACTTGAAATCCAGTAAATGAGCTTCAATCACTGGTCAAAAGTAGTTCAAACACAGTGAATTCAAAGAAAAGACTAAGGACATATATAGAGATGAGTGAAACAATGAGATACAAGTACATTGTGCTTGAATGCATGAACAACACTGTTCATTTTCGGCTAAACTGTGTTTAAAACGCAGAGAAGTGAGTGCGATACTGGTTACTTCTATAATTTAGTGTAAAAAGGCTGTCAATTTAGGAATAAAGTTGAGGAAACACCAATTCTTCTTCACAGAGCTGATGTAACAGCATAAATGTATTGAAAACACTGAGAAATCACCATGATAGTGAATCCAGTGTTCAATGTAGTAATAATTTACATTGAAAGTCTAGTATATTTGGCAAAACGCTTTATAAATACATGGAAATCCAGTAAATGAGCTTCAATCACTGGTCAAAAGTCGTTCAAACACAGTGAATTCAAAGGAAAGAGTAAAGAAATATATGAAGATGTTTGAAACAATAAGAATACAAGTTCATTGAGCTTGAATACACGAAAAACACTGTATATTTTCGGCTAAACTGTGTTTAAAATGTAGAGAAGTGAGTGCGATACTGGTTACTTCTATAATTAAGTGTAAAAAGGCTGTCAATTTAGGAATAAAGTTGAGGAAACACCAGTTCTTCTTCACAGAGCTGATGTAACAGCATAAATGTATTGAAAACCCTTAGAAATCACCATGATAGTGAAGCCAGTGTTCAATGTAGTAATAATTTACATTGAAAGTCTAGTATATTTGGCAAAACGCTTTATAAATACTTGAAATCCAGTAAATGAGCTTCAATCACTGGTCAAAAGTAGTTCAAACACAGTGAATTCAAAGAAAAGGTTAAGGACATATATGGAGATGAGTGAAACAATAAGATACAAGTTCATTGAGCTTGAATGCATGAACAACACTGTTCATTTTCGGCTAAACTGTGTTTAAAACGCAGAGAAGTGAGTGCGATACCGGTTACTTCTAAATTTAGTGTTAAAGGGCTGTCAATTGAGGAATAAAGTGGATGAAACATCAGTTCTTCTGCACAGAGGTGATGTAACAGTATAAATGTATTGAAAACTCTTAGAAATCACCATGATAGTGAAGCCAGTGTTCAATGTAGTAATAATTTACATTGAAAGTCTAGTATATTTGGCAAAACGCTTTGTAAATACTTGAAATCCAGTAAATGAGCTTCAATCACTGGTCAAAAGTAGTTCAAACACAGTGAATTCAAAGAAAAGACTAAGGACATATATGGAGATGAGTGAAACAAAAAGATACAAGTTCATTGAGCTTGAATGCATGAACAACACTGTTCATTTTCGGCTAAACTGTGTTTAAAACGCAGAGAAGTGAGTGCGATACCGGTTACTTCTAAATTTAGTGTAACAGGGTTATCAATTTACGAATAAAGTGGATGAAACATCAGTTCTTCTTCATAGAGGTGATGTAACAGTATAAATGTATTGAAAACTCTTAGAAATCACCATGATAGTGAAGCCAGTGTTCAATGTAGTAATAATTTACATTGAAAGTCTAGTATATTTGGCAAAACGCTTTATAAATACTTGAAATCCAGTAAATGAGCTTCAATCACTGGTCAAAAGTAGTTCAAACACAGTGAATTCAAAGAAAAGACTAAGGACATATATGGAGATGAGTGAAACAATAAGATACAAGTTCATTGAGATTGAATGCATAAACAACACAGTTCATTTTCGGCTAAACTGTGTTTAAAACGCAGAGAAGTGAGTGCGATACCGGTTACTTCTAAATTTAGTGTAATAGGGCTATAAATTTAAGAATAAAGTGGATGAAACATCAGTTCTTCTTCACAGACTGATGTAACAGCATAAATGTATTGAAAACTCTGAGAAATCACCATTGTAGTTAAGCCAGTGTTCAATGTAGTAATAATTTACATTGAAAGTCTAGTATATTGGCAAAACGCTTTATAAATACTTGAAATTCAGTAAATGAGCTTCAATCACTGGTCAAAAGTAGTTCAAACACAGTGAATTCAAAGGAAAGACTAAAAAAATATATAGAAAGGTGCCTGAAACAAAATGAATACAGGTTCACTGAGCTTTAATACACGAAAGAATTTATTTTCGGCTAAACTGTGTTTAAAATGTAGAGAAGTGAGTGCGATACTGGTTACTTGTATAATTTAGTGTAAAAAGGCTGTCAATTTAGGAATAAAGTTGAGGAAACACCAGTTCTTCTTCACAGAGCTGATGTAACAGCATAAATGTATTGAAAACACTTAGAAATCACCATGATAGTGAATGCAGTGTTCAATGTAGTAATAATTTACATTGAAAGTCTAGTATATTTGGCAAAACGCTTTATAAATACTTGAAATCCAGTAAATGAGCTTCAATCACTGGTCAAAAGTCGTTCAAACACAGTGAATTCAAAGGAAAGAGTTAGGAAATACATGAAGATGCCTGAAACAATAAGAATACAAGTTCATTGAGCTTGAATACACGAAAAACACTGTATATTTTCGGCTAAACTGTGTTTAAAATGTAGAGAAGTGAGTGGGATACTGGTTACTTCTATAATTAAGTGTAAAAAGGCTGTCAATTTAGGAATAAAGTTGAGGAAACACCAGTTCTTCTTCACAGAGCTGATGTAACAGCATAAATGTATTGAAAACACTTAGAAATCACCATGATAGTGAAGCCAGTGTTCAATGTAGTAATAATTTAAATTGAAAGTCTAGTATATTTGGCAAAACGCTTTATAAATACTTGGAAATCCAGTAAATGAGCTTCAATCACTGGTCAAAAGTCGTTCAAACACAGTGAATTCAAAGGAAAGAGCAAGGAAATATATGAAGATGCCTGAAACAATAAGAATACAAGTACATTGAGCTTGAATACACGAAAAACACTGTATATTTTCGGCTA
Source organism: Plecotus auritus (assembly GCF_963455305.1). Lineage (NCBI taxonomy): Eukaryota > Metazoa > Chordata > Mammalia > Chiroptera > Vespertilionidae > Plecotus > Plecotus auritus. The sequence continues at coordinate 19,072 of NW_027664305.1, read as the reverse complement.
AACTGTGTTTAAAACGCAGAGAGTGAGTGCGATACCGGTTACTTCTAAATTTAGTGTTAAAGGGCTGTCAATTGAGGAATAAAGTGGATGAAACATCAGTTCTTCTTCACAGACTGATGTAACAGTATAAATGTATTGAAAACTCTTAGAAAAAACCATGATAGTGAAGCCAGTGTTCAATGTAGTAATAATTTACATTGAAAGTCTAGTATATTTGGCAAAACGCTTTATAAATACTTGAAATCCAGTAAATGAGCTTCAATCACTGGTCAAAAGTAGTTCGAACACAGTGAATTCAAAGAAAAGACTAAGGACATATATGGAGATGAGTGAAACAATAAGATACAAGTTCATTGGCTTGAATGCATAAACAACACTGTTCATTTTCGGCTAAACTGTGTTTAAAACGCAGAGAAGTGAGTGCGATACCGGTTACTTCTAAATTTAGTGTAATAGGGCTATCAATTTAAGAATAAAGTGGATGAAACATCAGTTCTTCTTCACAGACTGATGTAACAGCATAAATGTATTGAAAACTCTGAGAAATCACCATTGTAGTTAAGCCAGTGTTCACTGTAGTAATAATTTACATTGAAAGTCTAGTATATTTGGCAAAACGCTTTATAAATACTTGAAATCCAGTAAATGAGCTTCAATCACTGGTCAAAAGTCGTCCAAACACAGTGAATTCAAAGGAAAGTGTAAGGAAATATATGAAGATGCCTGAAACAATAAGAATACAAGTTCATTGAGCTTGAATACACGAAAAACACTGTATATTTTTGGCTAAACTGTGTTTAAAATGTAGAGAATTGAGTGCAATACTGGTTACTTCTATAATTTAGTGTAAAAAGGCTGTCAATTTAGGAATAAAGTTGAGGAAACACCAGTTCTTCTTCACAGAGCTGATGTAACAGCATAAATGTATTGAAAACCCTTAGAAATCACCATGATAGTGAAGCCAGTGTTCAATGTAGTAATAATTTACATTGAAAGTCTAGTATATTTGGCAAAACGCTTTATAAATACTAGAAATCCGGTAAATGAGCTTCAATCACTGGTCAAAAGTAGTTCAAATACAGTGAATTCAAAGAAAAGACTAAGGACATATATGGAGATGAGTGAAACAATAAGATACAAGTTCATTGAGCTTGAATACACGAAAAACACTGTATATTTTTGGCTAAACTGTGTTTAAAACGCAGAGAAGTGAGTGCGATACCGGTTACTTCTAAATTTAGTGTAATAGGGCTATCAATTTAAGAATAAAGTGGATGAAACATCAGTTCTTCTTCACAGACTGATGTAACAGCATAAATGTATTGAAAACCCTTAGAAATCACCATGATAGTGAAGCCAGTGTTCAATGTAGTAATAATTTACATTGAAAGTCTAGTATATTTTGCAAAACGCTTTGTAAATACTTGAAATCCAGTAAATGAGCTTCAATCACTGGTCAAAAGTAGTTCAAACACAGTGAATTAAAAGAAAAGACTAAGGACATATATGGAGATGAGTGAAACAATAAGATACAAGTTCATTGAGCTTGAATGCATGAACAACACTGTTCATTTTCGGCTAAACTGTGTTTAAAACTCAGAGAAGTGAGTGCGATACCGGTTACTTCTAAATTTAGTGTAATAGGGCTATCAATTTACGAATAAAGTGGATGAAACATCAGTTCTTCTTCATAGAGGTGATGTAACAGTATAAATGTATTGAAAACTCTTAGAAATCACCATGATAGTGAAGCCAGTGTTCAATGTAGTAATAATTTACATTGAAAGTCTAGTATATTTGGCAAAACGCTTTATAAATACTTGAAATCCAGTAAATGAGCTTCAATAGCTGGTCAAAAGTAGTTCAAACACAGTGAATTCAAAGAAAAGACTAAGGACATATATGGAGATGAGTGAAACAATAAGATACAAGTTCATTGAGCTTGAATGCATAAACAACACAGTTCATTTTCGGCTAAACTGTGTTTAAAACGCAGAGAAGTGAGTGCGATACCGGTTACTTCTAAATTTAGTGTAATAGGGCTATCAATTTAAGAATAAAGTGGATGAAACATCAGTTCTTCTTCACAGACTGATGTAACAGCATAAATGTATTGAAAACTCTGAGAAATCACCATGATAGTGAAGCCAGTGTTCAATGTAGTAATAATTTACATTGAAAGTCTAGTATATTTGGAAAAACGCTTTGTAAATACTTGAAATCCAGTAAATGAGCTTCAATCACTGGTCAAAAGTAGTTCAAACACAGTGAATTCAAAGGAAAGACAAAAAAATATATAGAAAGGTGACTGAAACAAAAGGAATACAAGTTCACTGAGCTTTAATACATGAAAGAATTTATTTTCGGCTAAACTGTGTTTAAAATGTAGAGAAGTGAGTGCGATACGGGTTACTTCTATAATTTAGTGTAAAAAGGCTGTCAATTTAGGAATAAAGTTGAGGAAACACCAGTTCTTCTTCACAGAGCTGATGTAACAGCATAAATGTATTGAAAACACTTAGAAATCACCATGATAGTGAATCCAGTGTTCAATGTAGTAATAATTTACATTGAAAGTCTAGTATATTTGGGAAAAAGCTTTATAAATACTTGGAAATCCAGTAAATGAGCTTCAATCACTGGTCAAAAGTCGTTCAAACACAGTGAATTCAAAGGAAAGAGTAAGGAAATATATGAAGATGCCTGAAACAATAAGAATACAAGTTCATTGAGCTTGAATACACGAAAAACACTGTATATTTTCGGCTAAACTGTGTTTAAAATGTAGAGAAGTGAGTGCGATACTGGTTACCTCTATAATTAAGTGTAAAAAGGCTGTCAATTTAGGAATAAAGTTGAGGAAACACCAGTTCTTCTTCACAGAGCTGATGTAACAGCATAAATGTATTGAAAACCCTTAGAAATCACCATGATAGTGAAGCCAGTGTTCAATGTAGTAATAATTTACATTGAAAGTCTAGTATATTTGGCAAAACTCTTTATAAATACTTGAAATCCAGTAAATGAGCTTCAATCACTGGTCAAAAGTAGTTCAAACACAGTGAATTCAAAGAAAAGACTAAGGAAATATATGGAGATGAGTGAAACAATAAGATATAAGTTCATTGAGCTTGAATGCATGAACAACACTGTTCATTTTCGGCTAAACTGTGTTTAAAACGTAGAGAAGTGAGTGCGATACAGGTTACTTCTAAATTTAGTGTAATAGGGCTATCAATTTACGAATAAATGGATGAAACATCAGTTCTTCTTCATAGAGGTGATGTAACAGTATAAATGTATTGAAAACTCTTAGAAATCACCATGATAGTGAAGCCAGTGTTCAATGTAGTAATAATTTACATTGAAAGTCTAGTATATTTGGCAAAACGCTTTATAAATACTTGAAATCCAGTAAATGAGCTTCAATCACTGGTCAAAAGTAGTTCAAACACAGTGAATTCAAAGAAAAGACTAAGGACATATATGGAGATGAGTGAAACAATAAGATACAAGTTCATTGAGCTTGAATGCATAAACAACACTGTTCATTTTCGGCTAAACTGTGTTTAAAACGCAGAGAAGTGAGTGCAATACCGGTTACTTCTAAATTTAGTGTAATAGGGCTATCAATTTAAGAATAAAGTGGATGAAACATCAGTTCTTCTTCACAGACTGATGTAACAGCATAAATGTATTGAAAACTCTGAGAAATCACCATTGTAGTTAAGCCAGTGTTCAATGTAGTAATAATTTACATTGAAAGTCTAGTATATTTGGCAAAACGCTTTATAAATACTTGAAATTCAGTAAATGAGCTTCAATCACTGGTCAAAAGTAGTTCAAACACAGTGAATTCAAAGGAAAGACTAAAAAAATATATAGAAAGGTGCCTGAAACAAAAGGAATACAAGTTCACTGAGCTTTAATACACGAAAGAATTTATTTTCGGCTAAACTGTGTTTAAAATGTAGAGAAGTGAGTGCGATACTGGTTACTTCTATAATTTAGTGTAAAAAGGCTGTCAATTTAGGAATAAAGTTGAGGAAACACCAGTTCTTCTTCACAGAGCTGATGTAACAGCATAAATGTATTGAAAACACTTAGAAATCACCATGATAGTGAATCCAGTGTTCAATGTAGTAATAATTTACATTGAAAGTCTAGTATATTTGACAAAACGCTTTATAAATACTTGGAAATCCAGTAAATGAGCTTCAATCACTGGTCAAAAGTCGTTCAAACACAGTGAATTCAAAGGAAAGAGTAAGGAAATATATGAAGATGCCTGAAACAATAAGAATACAAGTTCATTGAGCTTGAATACACGAAAAACACTGTATATTTTCGGCTAAACTGTGTTTAAAATGTAGAGAAGTGAGTGCGATACTGGTTACTTCTATAATTAAGTGTAAAAAGGCTGTCAATTTAGGAATAAAGTTGAAAAAACACCAGTTCTTCTTCACAGAGCTGATGTAACAGCATAAATGTATTGAAAACCCTTAGAAATCACCATGATAGCGAAGCCAGTGTTCAATGTAGTAATAATTTACATTGAAAGTCTAGTATATTTGGCAAAACGCTTTATAAATACTTGAAATCCAGTAAATGAGCTTCAATCACTGGTCAAAAGTAGTTCAAACACAGTGAATTCAAAGAAAAGACTAAGGACATATATGGAGATGAGTGAAACAATAAGATACAAGTTCATTGAGCTTGAATGCATGAACAACACTGTTCATTTTCGGCTAAACTGTGTTTAAAACGCAGAGAAGTGAGTGCGATACCGGTTACTTCTAAATTTAGTGTTAAAGGGCTGTCAATTGAGGAATAAAGTGGATGAAACATCAGTTCTTCTTCACAGAGGTGATGTAACAGTATAAATGTATTGAAAACTCTTAGAAAAAACCATGATAGTGAAGCCAGTGTTCAATGTAGTAATAATTTACATTGAAAGTCTAGTATATTTGGCAAAACGCTTTATAAATACTTGAAATCCAGTAAATGAGCTTCAATCACTGGTCAAAAGTCGTTCAAACACAGTGAATTCAAAGGAAAGAGTAAGGAAATATATGAAGATGCCTGAAACAATAAGAATACAAGTTCATTGAGCTTGAATACACGAAAAACACTGTATATTTTCGGCTAAACTGTGTTTAAAATGTAGAGAAGTGAGTGCGATACTGGTTACTTCTATAATTAAGTGTAAAAAGGCTGTCAATTTAGGAATAAAGTTGAGGAAACACCAGTTCTTCTACACAGAGCTGATGTAACAGTATAAATGTATTGAAAACTCTGAGAAATCACCACTGTAGTTAAGCCAGTGTTCAATGTAGTAATAATTTACATTGAAAGTCTAGTATATTTGGCAAAACGCTTTATAAATACTTAAATCCAGTAAATGAGCTTCAATCACTGGTCAAAAGTAGTTCAAACACAGTGAATTCAAAGACTAAGGACATATATGGAGATGAGTGAAACAATAAGATACAAGTTCATTGAGCTTGAATGCATGAACAACACTGTTCATTTTCGGCTAAACTGTGTTTAAAACGCAGAGAAGTGAGTGCGATACCGGTTACTTCTAAATTTAGTGTAATAGGGCTATCAATTTAAGAATAAAGTGGATGAAACATCAGTTCTTCTTCACAGACTGATGTAACAGCATAAATGTATTGAAAACTCTGAGAAATCACCATTGTAGTTAAGCCAGTGTTCAATGTAGTAATAATTTACATTGAAAGTCTAGTATATTTGGCAAAACGCTTTATAAATACTTGAAATCCAGTAAATGAGCTTCAATCACTGGTCAAAAGTAGTTCAAACACATTGAATTCAAAGGAAAGACTAAAAAAATATATAGAAAGGTGCCTGAAACAAAAGGAATACAAGTTCACTGAGCTTTAATACACGAAAGAATTTATTTTCGGCTAAACTGTGTTTAAAATGTAGAGAAGTGAGTGCGATACTGGTTACTTCTATAATTTAGTGTAAAAAGGCTGTCAATTTAGGAATAAAGTTGAGGAAACACCAGTTCTTCTTCACAGAGCTGATGTAACAGCATAAATGTATTGAAAACTCTTAGAAATCACCATGATATTGAAGCCAGTGTTCAATGTAGTAATAATTTACATTGAAAGTCTAGTATATTTGGCAAAACGCTTTATAAATACTTGGAAATCCAGTAAATGAGCTTCAATCACTGGTCAAAAGTCGTTCAAACACAGTGAATTCAAAGGAAAGAGTAAGGAAATATATAAAGATGCCTGAAACAATAAGAATACAAGTTCATTGAGCTTGAATACACGAAAAACACTGTATATTTTCAGCTAAACTGTGTTTAAAATGTAGAGAAGTGAGTGCGATACTGGTTACTTCTATAATTAAGTGTAAAAAGGCTGTCAATTTAGGAATAAAGTTGAGCAAACACCAGTTCTTCTTCACAGAGCTGATGTAACAGCATAAATGTATTGAAAACCCTTAGAAATCACCATGATAGTGAAGCCAGTGTTCAATGTAGTAATAATTTACATTGAAAGTCTAGTATATTTGGCAAAACGCTTTATAAATACTTGAAATCCAGTAAATGAGCTTCAATCACTGGTCAAAAGTAGTTCAAACACAGTGAATTCAAAGAAAAGACTAAGGACATATATGGAGATGAGTGAAACAATAAGATACAAGTTCACTGAGCTTGAATGCATGAACAACACTGTTCATTTTCGGCTAAACTGTGTTTAAAACGCAGAGAAGTGAGTGCGATACCCGTTACTTCTAAATTTAGTGTAATAGGGCTATCAATTTAAGAATAAAGTGGATGAAACATCAGTTCTTCTTCACAGACTGATGTAACAGTATAAATGTATTGAAAACTCTTAGAAAAAACCATGATAGTGAAGCCAGTGTTCAATGTAGTAATAATTTACATTGAAAGTCTAGTATATTTGGCAAAACGCTTTATAAATACTTGAAATCCAGTAAATGAGCTTCAATCACTGGTCAAAAGTAGTTCGAACACAGTGAATTCAAAGAAAAGACTAAGGACATATATGGAGTTGAGTGAAACAATAAGATACAAGTTCATTGGCTTGAATGCATAAACAACACTGTTCATTTTCGGCTAAACTGTGTTTAAAACGCAGAGAAGTGAGTGCGATACCGGTTACTTCTAAATTTAGTGTAATAGGGCTATCAATTTAAGAATAAAGTGGATGAAACATCAGTTCTTCTTCACAGACTGATGTAACAGCATAAATGTATTGAAAACTCTGAGAAATCACCATTGTAGTTAAGCCAGTGTTCAATGTAGTAATAATTTACATTGAAAGTCTAGTATATTTGGCAAAACGCTTTATAAATACTTGAAATCCAGTAAATGAGCTTCAATCACTGGTCAAAAGTCGTCCAAACACAGTGAATTCAAAGGAAAGTGTAAGGAAATATATGAAGATGCCTGAAACAATAAGAATACAAGTTCATTGAGCTTGAATACACGAAAAACACTGTATATTTTTGGCTAAACTGTGTTTAAAATGTAGAGAATTGAGTGCAATACTGGTTACTTCTATAATTTAGTGTAAAAAGGCTGTCAATTTAGGAATAAAGTTGAGGAAACACCAGTTCTTCTTCACAGAGCTGATGTAACAGCATAAATGTATTGAAAACCCTTAGAAATCACCATGATAGTGAAGCCAGTGTACAATGTAGTAATAATTTACATTGGAAGTCTAGTATATTTGGCAAAACGCTTTATAAATACTAGAAATCCGGTAAATGAGCTTCAATCACTGGTCAAAAGTAGTTCAAATACAGTGAATTCAAAGAAAAGACTAAGGACATATATGGAGATGAGTGAAACAATAAGATACAAGTTCATTGAGCTTGAATACACGAAAAACACTGTATATTTTTGGCTAAACTGTGTTTAAAACGCAGAGAAGTGAGTGCGATACCGGTTACTTCTAAATTTAGTGTAATAGGGCTATCAATTTAAGTATAAAGTGGATGAAACATCAGTTCTTCTTCACAGACTGATGTAACAGCATAAATGTATTGAAAACCCTTAGAAATCACCATGATAGTGAAGCCAGTGTTCAATGTAGTAATAATTTACATTGAAAGTCTAGTTTTTTTGGCAAAACGCTTTGTAAATACTTGAAATCCAGTAAATGAGCTTCAATCACTGGTCAAAAGTAGTTCAAACACAGTGAATTAAAAGAAAAGACTAAGGACATATATGGAGATGAGTGAAACAATAAGATACAAGTTCATTGAGCTTGAATTCATGAACAACACTGTTCATTTTCGGCTAAACTGTGTTTAAAACTCAGAGAAGTGAGTGCGATACCGGTTACTTCTAAATTTAGTGTAATAGGGCTATCAATTTACGAATAAAGTGGATGAAACATCAGTTCTTCTTCATAGAGGTGATGTAACAGTATAAATGTATTGAAAACTCTTAGAAATCACCATGATAGTGAAGCCAGTGTTCAATGTAGTAATAATTTACATTGAAAGTCTAGTATATTTGGCAAAACGCTTTATAAATACTTGAAATCCAGTAAATGAGCTTCAATAGCTGGTCAAAAGTAGTTCAAACACAGTGAATTCAAAGAAAAGACTAAGGACATATATGGAGATGAGTGAAACAAAAAGATACAAGTTCATTGAGCTTGAATGCATAAACAACACAGTTCATTTTCGGCTAAACTGTGTTTAAAACGCAGAGAAGTGAGTGCGATACCGGTTACTTCTAAATTTAGTGTAATAGGGCTATCAATTTAAGAATAAAGTGGATGAAACATCAGTTCTTCTTCACAGACTGATGTAACAGCGTAAATGTATTGAAAACTCTGAGAAATCACCATGATAGTGAAGCCAGTGTTCAATGTAGTAATAATTTACATTGAAAGTCTAGTATATTTGGCAAAACGCTTTGTAAATACTTGAAATCCCGTAAATGAGCTTCAATCACTGGTCAAAAGTAGTTCAAACACAGTGAATTCAAAGGAAAGACTAAAAAAATATATAGAAAGGTGCCTGAAACAAAAGGAATACAAGTTCACTGAGCTTTAATACACGAAAGAATTTATTTTCGGCTAAACTGTGTTTAAAATGTAGAGAAGTGAGTGCGATACGGGTTACTTCTATAATTTAGTGTAAAAAGGCTGTCAATTTAGGAATAAAGTTGAGGAAACACCAGTTCTTCTTCACAGAGCTGATGTAACAGCATAAATGTATTGAAAACACTTAGAAATCACCATGATAGTGAATCCAGTGTTCAATGTAGTAATAATTTACATTGAAAGTCTAGTATATTTGACAAAACGCTTTATAAATACTTGGAAATCCAGTAAATGAGCTTCAATCACTGGTCAAAAGTCGTTCAAACACAGTGAATTCAAAGGAAAGAGTAAGGAAATATATGAAGATGCCTGAAACAATAAGAATACAAGTTCATTGAGCTTGAATACACGAAAAACACTGTATATTTTCGGCTAAACTGTGTTTAAAATGTAGAGAAGTGAGTGCGATACTGGTTACTTCTATAATTAAGTGTAAAAAGGCTGTCAATTTAGGAATAAAGTTGAAAAAACACCAGTTCTTCTTCACAGAGCTGATGTAACAGCATAAATGTATTGAAAACCCTTAGAAATCACCATGATAGCGAAGCCAGTGTTCAATGTAGTAATAATTTACATTGAAAGTCTAGTATATTTGGCAAAACGCTTTATAAATACTTGAAATCCAGTAAATGAGCTTCAATCACTGGTCAAAAGTAGTTCAAACACAGTGAATTCAAAGAAAAGACTAAGGACATATATGGAGATGAGTGAAACAATAAGATACAAGTTCATTGAGCTTGAATGCATGAACAACACTGTTCATTTTCGGCTAAACTGTGTTTAAAACGCAGAGAAGTGAGTGCGATACCGGTTACTTCTAAATTTAGTGTTAAAGGGCTGTCAATTGAGGAATAAAGTGGATGAAACATCAGTTCTTCTTCACAGAGGTGATGTAACAGTATAAATGTATTGAAAACTCTTAGAAAAAACCATGATAGTGAAGCCAGTGTTCAATGTAGTAATAATTTACATTGAAAGTCTAGTATATTTGGCAAAACGCTTTATAAATACTTGAAATCCAGTAAATGAGCTTCAATCACTGGTCAAAAGTCGTTCAAACACAGTGAATTCAAAGGAAAGAGTAAGGAAATATATGAAGATGCCTGAAACAATAAGAATACAAGTTCATTGAGCTTGAATACACGAAAAACACTGTATATTTTCGGCTAAACTGTGTTTAAAATGTAGAGAAGTGAGTGCGATACTGGTTACTTCTATAATTAAGTGTAAAAAGGCTGTCAATTTAGGAATAAAGTTGAGGAAACACCAGTTCTTCTACACAGAGCTGATGTAACAGTATAAATGTATTGAAAACTCTGAGAAATCACCACTGTAGTTAAGCCAGTGTTCAATGTAGTAATAATTTACATTGAAAGTCTAGTATATTTGGCAAAACGCTTTATAAATACTTAAATCCAGTAAATGAGCTTCAATCACTGGTCAAAAGTAGTTCAAACACAGTGAATTCAAAGACTAAGGACATATATGGAGATGAGTGAAACAATAAGATACAAGTTCATTGAGCTTGAATGCATGAACAACACTGTTCATTTTCGGCTAAACTGTGTTTAAAACGCAGAGAAGTGAGTGCGATACCGGTTACTTCTAAATTTAGTGTAATAGGGCTATCAATTTAAGAATAAAGTGGATGAAACATCAGTTCTTCTTCACAGACTGATGTAACAGCATAAATGTATTGAAAACTCTGAGAAATCACCATTGTAGTTAAGCCAGTGTTCAATGTAGTAATAATTTACATTGAAAGTCTAGTATATTTGGCAAAACGCTTTATAAATACTTGAAATCCAGTAAATGAGCTTCAATCACTGGTCAAAAGTAGTTCAAACACATTGAATTCAAAGGAAAGACTAAAAAAATATATAGAAAGGTGCCTGAAACAAAAGGAATACAAGTTCACTGAGCTTTAATACACGAAAGAATTTATTTTCGGCTAAACTGTGTTTAAAATGTAGAGAAGTGAGTGCGATACTGGTTACTTCTATAATTTAGTGTAAAAAGGCTGTCAATTTAGGAATAAAGTTGAGGAAACACCAGTTCTTCTTCACAGAGCTGATGTAACAGCATAAATGTATTGAAAACACTTAGAAATCACCATGATAGTGAAGCCAGTGTTCAATGTAGTAATAATTTACATTGAAAGTCTAGTATATTTGGCAAAACGCTTTATAAATACTTGGAAATCCAGTAAATGAGCTTCAATCACTGGTCAAAAGTCGTTCAAACACAGTGAATTCAAAGGAAAGAGTAAGGAAATATATAAAGATGCCTGAAACAATAAGAATACAAGTTCATTGAGCTTGAATACACGAAAAACACTGTATATTTTCAGCTAAACTGTGTTTAAAATGTAGAGAAGTGAGTGCGATACTGGTTACTTCTATAATTAAGTGTAAAAAGGCTGTCAATTTAGGAATAAAGTTGAGCAAACACCAGTTCTTCTTCACAGAGCTGATGTAACAGCATAAATGTATTGAAAACCCTTAGAAATCACCATGATAGTGAAGCCAGTGTTCAATGTAGTAATAATTTACATTGAAAGTCTAGTATATTTGGCAAAACGCTTTATAAATACTTGAAATCCAGTAAATGAGCTTCAATCACTGGTCAAAAGTAGTTCAAACACAGTGAATTCAAAGAAAAGACTAAGGACATATATGGAGATGAGTGAAACAATAAGATACAAGTTCACTGAGCTTGAATGCATGAACAACACTGTTCATTTTCGGCTAAACTGTGTTTAAAACGCAGAGAAGTGAGTGCGATACCCGTTACTTCTAAATTTAGTGTAATAGGGCTATCAATTTAAGAATAAAGTGGATGAAACATCAGTTCTTCTTCACAGACTGATGTAACAGTATAAATGTATTGAAAACTCTTAGAAAAAACCATGATAGTGAAGCCAGTGTTCAATGTAGTAATAATTTACATTGAAAGTCTAGTATATTTGGCAAAACGCTTTATAAATACTTGAAATCCAGTAAATGAGCTTCAATCACTGGTCAAAAGTAGTTCGAACACAGTGAATTCAAAGAAAAGACTAAGGACATATATGGAGTTGAGTGAAACAATAAGATACAAGTTCATTGGCTTGAATGCATAAACAACACTGTTCATTTTCGGCTAAACTGTGTTTAAAACGCAGAGAAGTGAGTGCGATACCGGTTACTTCTAAATTTAGTGTAATAGGGCTATCAATTTAAGAATAAAGTGGATGAAACATCAGTTCTTCTTCACAGACTGATGTAACAGCATAAATGTATTGAAAACTCTGAGAAATCACCATTGTAGTTAAGCCAGTGTTCAATGTAGTAATAATTTACATTGAAAGTCTAGTATATTTGGCAAAACGCTTTATAAATACTTGAAATCCAGTAAATGAGCTTCAATCACTGGTCAAAAGTCGTCCAAACACAGTGAATTCAAAGGAAAGTGTAAGGAAATATATGAAGATGCCTGAAACAATAAGAATACAAGTTCATTGAGCTTGAATACACGAAAAACACTGTATATTTTTGGCTAAACTGTGTTTAAAATGTAGAGAATTGAGTGCAATACTGGTTACTTCTATAATTTAGTGTAAAAAGGCTGTCAATTTAGGAATAAAGTTGAGGAAACACCAGTTCTTCTTCACAGAGCTGATGTAACAGCATAAATGTATTGAAAACCCTTAGAAATCACCATGATAGTGAAGCCAGTGTTCAATGTAGTAATAATTTACATTGGAAGTCTAGTATATTTGGCAAAACGCTTTATAAATACTAGAAATCCGGTAAATGAGCTTCAATCACTGGTCAAAAGTAGTTCAAATACAGTGAATTCAAAGAAAAGACTAAGGACATATATGGAGATGAGTGAAACAATAAGATACAAGTTCATTGAGCTTGAATACACGAAAAACACTGTATATTTTTGGCTAAACTGTGTTTAAAACGCAGAGAAGTGAGTGCGATACCGGTTACTTCTAAATTTAGTGTAATAGGGCTATCAATTTAAGTATAAAGTGGATGAAACATCAGTTCTTCTTCACAGACTGATGTAACAGCATAAATGTATTGAAAACCCTTAGAAATCACCATGATAGTGAAGCCAGTGTTCAATGTAGTAATAATTTACATTGAAAGTCTAGTATATTTGGCAAAACGCTTTGTAAATACTTGAAATCCAGTAAATGAGCTTCAATCACTGGTCAAAAGTAGTTCAAACACAGTGAATTAAAAGAAAAGACTAAGGACATATATGGAGATGAGTGAAACAATAAGATACAAGTTCATTGAGCTTGAATTCATGAACAACACTGTTCATTTTCGGCTAAACTGTGTTTAAAACTCAGAGAAGTGAGTGCGATACCGGTTACTTCTAAATTTAGTGTAATAGGGCTATCAATTTACGAATAAAGTGGATGAAACATCAGTTCTTCTTCATAGAGGTGATGTAACAGTATAAATGTATTGAAAACTCTTAGAAATCACCATGATAGTGAAGCCAGTGTTCAATGTAGTAATAATTTACATTGAAAGTCTAGTATATTTGGCAAAACGCTTTATAAATACTTGAAATCCAGTAAATGAGCTTCAATAGCTGGTCAAAGGTAGTTCAAACACAGTGAATTCAAAGAAAAGACTAAGGACATATATGGAGATGAGTGAAACAATAAGATACAAGTTCATTGAGCTTGAATGCATAAACAACACAGTTCATTTTCGGCTAAACTGTGTTTAAAACGCAGAGAAGTGAGTGCGATACCGGTTACTTCTAAATTTAGTGTAATAGGGCTATCAATTTAAGAATAAAGTGGATGAAACATCAGTTCTTCTTCACAGACTGATGTAACAGCGTAAATGTATTGAAAACTCTGAGAAATCACCATGATAGTGAAGCCAGTGTTCAATGTAGTAATAATTTACATTGAAAGTCTAGTATATTTGGCAAAACGCTTTGTAAATACTTGAAATCCAGTAAATGAGCTTCAATCACTGGTCAAAAGTAGTTCAAACACAGTGAATTCAAAGGAAAGACTAAAAAAATATATAGAAAGGTGCCTGAAACAAAAGGAATACAAGTTCACTGAGCTTTAATACACGAAAGAATTTATTTTCGGCTAAACTGTGTTTAAAATGTAGAGAAGTGAGTGCGATACGGGTTACTTCTATAATTTAGTGTAAAAAGGCTGTCAATTTAGGAATAAAGTTGAGGAAACACCAGTTCTTCTTCACAGAGCTGATGTAACAGCATAAATGTATTGAAAACACTTAGAAATCACCATGATAGTGAATCCAGTGTTCAATGTAGTAATAATTTACATTGAAAGTCTAGTATATTTGGGAAAAAGCTTTGTAAATACTTGGAAATCCAGTAAATGAGCTTCAATCACTGGTCAAAAGTCGTTCAAACACAGTGAATTCAAAGGAAAGAGTAAGAAAATATATGAAGATGCCTGAAACAATAAGAATACAAGTTCATTGAGCTTGAATACACGAAAAACACTGTATATTTTCGGCTACACTGTGTTTAAAATGTAGAGAAGTGAGTGCGATACTGGTTACTTCTATAATTAAGTGTAAAAAGGCTGTCAATTTAGGAATAAAGTTGAGGAAACACCAGTTCTTCTTCACAGAGCTGATGTAACAGCATAAATGTATTGAAAACCCTTAGAAATCACCATGATAGTGAAGCCAGTGTTCAATGTAGTAATAATTTACATTGAAAGTCTAGTATATTTGGCAAAACGCTTTATAAATACTTGAAATCCAGTAAAAGAGCTTCAATCACTGGTCAAAAGTAGTTCAAACACAGTGAATTCAAAGAAAAGACTAAGGAAATATATGGAGATGAGTGAAACAATAAGATACAAGTTCATTGAGCTTGAATGCATGAACAACACTGTTCATTTTCGGCTAAACTGTGTTTAAAACGTAGAGAAGTGAGTGCGATACAGGTTACTTCTAAATTTAGTGTAATAGGGCTATCAATTTACGAATAAAGTGGATGAAAGATCAGTTCTTCTTCATAGAGGTGATGTAACAGTATAAATGTATTGAAAACTCTTAGAAATCACCATGATAGTGAAGCAAGTGTTCAATGTAGTAATAATTTACATTGAAAGTCTAGTATATTTGGCAAAACGCTTTATAAATACTTGAAATCCAGTAAATGAGCTTCAATCACTGGTCAAAAGTAGTTCAAACACAGTGAATTCAAAGAAAAGACTAAGGACATATATGGAGATGAGTGAAACAATAAGATACAAGTTCATTGAGCTTGAATGCATAAACAACACTGTTCATTTTCGGCTAAACTGTGTTTAAAACGCAGAGAAGTGAGTGCGATACCGGTTACTTCTAAATTTAGTGTAATAGGGCTATCAATTTAAGAATAAAGTGGATGAAACATCAGTTCTTCTTCACAGACTGATGTAACAGCATAAATGTATTGAAAACTCTGAGAAATCACCATTGTAGTTAAGCCAGTGTTCAATGTAGTAATAATTTACATTTAAAGTCTAGTATATTTGGCAAAACACTTTATAAATACTTGAAATCCAGTAAATGAGCTTCAATCACTGGTCAAAAGTCGTCCAAACACAGTGAATTCAAAGGAAAGTGTAAGGAAATATATGAAGATGCCTGAAACAATAAGAATACAAGTTCATTGAGCTTGAATACACGAAAAACACTGTATATTTTTGGCTAAACTGTGTTTAAAATGTAGAGAATTGAGTGCAATACTGGTTACTTCTATAATTTAGTGTAAAAAGGCTGTCAATTTAGGAATAAAGTTGAGGAAACACCAGTTCTTCTTCACAGAGCTGATGTAACAGCATAAATGTATTGAAAACCCTTAGAAATCACCATGATAGTGAAGCCAGTGTTAAATGTAGTAATAATTTACATTGAAAGTCTAGTATATTTGGCAAAACGCTTTATAAATACTAGAAATCCGGTAAATGAGCTTCAATCACTGGTCAAAAGTAGTTCAAACACAGTGAATTCAAAGAAAAGACTAAGGACATATATGGAGATGAGTGAAACAATAAAATACAAGTTCATTGAGCTTGAATACACGAAAAACACTGTATATTTTTGGCTAAACTGTGTTTAAAACGCAGAGAAGTGAGTGCGATACCGGTTACTTCTAAATTTAGTGTAATAGGGCTATCAATTTAAGAATAAAGTGGATGAAACTTCAGTTCTTCTTCACAGACTGATGTAACAGCATAAATGTATTGAAAACTCTGAGAAATCACCATGATAGTGAAGCCAGTGTTCAATGTAGTAATAATTTACATTGAAAGTATAGTATATTTGGCAAAACGCTTTGTAAATACTTGAAATCCAGTAAATGAGCTTCAATCACTGGTCAAAAGTAGTTCAAACACAGTGAATTCAAAGAAAAGACTAAGGACATATATGGAGATGAGTGAAACAATAAGATACAAGTTCATTGAGCTTGAATGCATGAACAACACTGTTCATTTTCGGCTAAACTGTGTTTAAAACGCAGAGAAGTGAGTGCGATACCGGTTACTTCTAAATTTAGTGTAATAGGGCTATCAATTTAAGAATAAAGTGGATGAAACATCAGTTCTTCTTCACAGACTGATGTAACAGCATAAATGTATTGAAAACTCTGAGAAATCACCATTGTAGTTAAGCCAGTGTTCAATGTAGTAATAATTTACATTGAAAGTCTAGTATATTTGGCAAAACGCTTTATAAATACTTGAAATTCAGTAAATGAGCTTCAATCACTGGTCAAAAGTAGTTCAAACACAGTGAATTCAAAGGAAAGACTAAAAAAATATATAGAAAGGTGCCTGAAACAAAAGGAATACAAGTTCACTGAGCTTTAATACACGAAAGAATTTATTTTCGGCTAAACTGTGTTTAAAATGTAGAGAAGTAAGTGCGATACTGGTTACTTCTATAATTTAGTGTAAAAAGGCTGTCAATTTAGGAATAAAGTTGAGGAAACACCAGTTCTTCTTCACAGAGCTGATGTAACAGCATAAATGTATTGAAAACACTTAGAAATCACCATGATAGTGAATCCAGTGTTCAATGTAGTAATAATTTACATTGAAAGTCTAGTATATTTGGCAAAACGCTTTATAAATACTTGGAAATCCAGTAAATGAGCTTCAATCACTGGTCAAAAGTCGTTCAAACACAGTGAATTCAAAGGAAAGAGTAAGGAAATATATGAAGATGCCTGAAACAATAAGAATACAAGTTCATTGAGCTTTAATACACGAAAAACACTGTATATTTTCGGCTAAACTGTGTTTAAAACGCAGAGAAGTGAGTGCGATACCGGTTACTTCTAAATTTAGTGTAATAGGGCTATCAATTTAAGAATAAAGTGGATGAAACATCAGTTCTTCTTCACAGACTGATGTAACAGCATAAATGTATTGAAAACTCTGAGAAATCACCATTGTAGTTAAGCCAGTGTTCAATGTAGTAATAATTTACATTGAAAGTCTAGTATATTTGGCAAAACGCTTTATAAATACTTGAAATCCAGTAAATGAGCTTCAATCACTGGTCAAAAGTAGTTCAAACACAGTGAATTCAAAGGAAAGACTAAAAAAATATATAGAAAGGTGCCTGAAACAAAAGGAATACAAGTTCACTGAGCTTTAATACACGAAAGAATTTATTTTCGGCTAAACTGTGTTTAAAACGCAAAGAAGTGAGTGCGATACTGGTTACTTCTATAATTTAGTGTAAAAAGGCTGTCAATTTATTAATAAAGTTGAGGAAACACCAGTTCTTCTTCACAGAGCTGATGTAACAGCATAAATGTATTGAAAACCCTTAGAAATCACCATGATAGTGAAGCCAGTGTTCAATGTAGTAATAATTTACATTGAAAGTCTAGTATATTTGGCAAAACGCTTTATAAATACTAGAAATCCAGTAAATGAGCTTCAATCACTGGTCAAAAGAGTTCAAATACAGTGAATTCAAAGAAAAGACTAAGGACATATATGGAGATGAGTGAAACAATAAGATACAAGTTCATTGAGCTTGAATACACGAAAAACACTGTATATTTTTGGCTAAACTGTGTTTAAAACGCAGAGAAGTGAGTGCGATACCGGTTACTTCTAAATTTAGTGTAATAGGGCTATCAATTTAAGAATAAAGTGGATGAAACATCAGTTCTTCTTCACAGACTGATGTAACAGCATAAATGTATTGAAAACTCTGAGAAATCACCATGATAGTGAAGCCAGTGTTCAATGTAGTAATAATTTACATTGAAAGCCTAGTATATTTGCCAAAACGCTTTATAAATACTTGAAATCCAGTAAATGAGCTTCAATCACTGGTCAAAAGTAGTTCAAACACAGTGAATTCAAAGAAAAGACTAAGGACATATATGGAGATGAGTGAAACAATAAGATACAAGTTCATTGAGCTTGAATGCATAAACAACACTGTTCATTTTCGGCTAAATTGTGTTTAAAACGCAGAGAAGTGAGTGCGATACCGGTTACTTCTAAATTTAGTGTAATAGGGCTATCAATTTAAGAATAAAGTGGATGAAACATCAGTACTTCTTCACAGACTGATGTAACAGCATAAATGTATTGAAAACTCTGAGAAATCACCATTGTAGTTAAGCCAGTGTTCAATGTAGTAATAATTTACATTGAAAGTCTAGTATATTGGCAAAACGCTTTATAAATACTTGAAATTCAGTAAATGAGCTTCAATCACTGGTCAAAAGTAGTTCAAACACAGTGAATTCAAAGGAAAGACTAAAAAAATATATAGAAAGGTGCCTGAAACAAAAGGAATACAAGTTCACTGAGCTTTAATACACGAAAGAATTTATTTTCGGCTAAACTGTGTTTAAAATGTAGAGAAGTGAGTGCGATACTGGTTACTTGTATAATTTAGTGTAAAAAGGCTGTCAAT